>NW_010414107.1:3827-12214 GCF_000710305.1 Buceros rhinoceros silvestris
CTGTTCTGTTTTCCATTTTACATTAACAACAGCAAAAGGCCCTGAACAATTCTGATTTATTTCTATGGCTAATGATTTCAAGATAACGGTCTGTGCCATGTACTAGTCTACGCCAGTAAATATTGACATGATTTAGTGATGGGTTTAGTAATCTAATTCAATCGCTTGCAATGCAGATCACTATTGATCTCAAATCTATGTCTGCAGGTTAAATAGTTCCATAAAAATTATCCACTTAAAAAAAAAAAATCAGTGGTTTCTACCAGACAATCTTATCTTCAAGTTAATAAACAGTGGATAAGCAAAAAAAGTTGTTAGACATGTCTCTGAGACGACCAGGAAGAGCCCATAACAACAAAACCAGTAGTTAAATATGAAGCCAATTCACACGCCTAATTAAATCCAATTAATCTTTTCAATGACACTATGGCGGGCTTTCCACTCATACGTTGACAACACTGCAGGAAGTCTGAAACAAAATAAATTATTTTTTGCATGTTTGGTACCTGGACAAAGATCAATACTGCCTTAGGGCAAACATAGTCTACAGCCAATCTCTTAATGTAATTCCAACAGAAAGGAAAAACCTGCCTGATGGCAGAGCAGCACAAACCAGCACGTTGAAGGAGGGATTGCTGACGCACGGAATGTACATTAAAAAATCCACGCAGTATGTGTAAGCGTGCAGTAGGATTGCCCGTAAAGCTTCCTGAACACCAGTCCCTTACCTTGGAGTTACCTGCATCAATCACCACTGCATGGTTTTGTGCGTCGGATGACAAAGGCTGCATCTACTGAGGCTTTACGCGCAGGTGCCTGAACTTGTGCTTCCTCAGTCCTTAACATCATTCAGGAATTTACTGCTGGTCATCTGTCCTTGGCCAGTGGGAGCCAACAGGTCTAACTGCCTCCCCATAGACCTTCCATCGCCCCTGAATTCAGCGCCAGCCTTCAGGTAATGAGTTAACAAAGAAAAGCAACTGGAGCAATTTTTCAGGGTCATCGCATGACAGTTTGAGGTCTTCTGGTTTTGAATTGCCTTTCCTTGGCTGTCTGGTTCATGCTGATCGAGAAGAAGAAATGTGCGTGTGGTGGTCACCTGGTGGTGGTCAGGCAGGAGGTGACGCTTGGTTGTCTGTCTGCCACCCCCAGATGTGTGGCCGTGCTGAACGCACTTTGGTTGGACAGCTGGGTCAGGGAGAGGAGCGGGTCTTGGGCAGGCCGTGGCAAAGGTCAGATACTGGCTCTGCTGGGCAGGTCTCTGGGTGCTGAAGGGCACACCCCGAGCTACGGAACAGGCGCCTGCTCTAAACTGCAGTGATTCTCACCAAACGTGGTGCTGCACAGAGTGAAAATAGTGATGCCAAATCTGGAACCGTTGCCTAGGCTGGGGGGAAGAAGCCAACGCTGCTCAGAGTAGTGCGAGAACTGCTATAAAAAGGAGTGCTCGTCTGTTTGAATCCACAAGAAATCTTTTCCGGGTATTTTTGAGTACCGCTAGTAAAACAGCACTTCCTTGCTTTAGACTGTGATTGCTCTATGCATCTATTAAAAGCAAACAAAATAATGCCCCAAAAGTCACATAATTTGCTCTCGATGAGACAAACCATGGAAGATTTCAAATGAGAAGGAAAATCTTGCTGAAATTTATGAGAAAACATGAACTAAGGAGATTAAAGTCTGCTCCGCAACCTTCATACTTAGGCTTGTTGCCATGTGAACAGTCTCTTAATGTTTCTAGGTACATTACAGAAAACAGGAAATTGTCACAAGATAACAAATTTTAACTATGGACATTCTGTCTAGACAAATTTGAGTGTTTGAAAGAAATTACAACATAGTTTACATTTTCAGAAATTATACAAAATTCAATCCCTTCAGTATACTGCAGGTGCGTGTTTAGGAGCTTTATTTAACAGTCAGAATGTATGGACTGACAGCTGTTCGTATTTCTGGTAAGTAGCATGATACCCTTCAGCCAGGGAGGGATGTCAGGAAGGTGGATACACAAGTGAATACGTCTGTTATCAGAGGAGCCGCATACAGCACAGACACTACTAGTAAATGTAACAGAGTATGTAAGGTATTGGACAACAGATGTATAAAAATTATTATTCAGAGTCGGTTCAATTTTCATAGTCCCCGGATTCATATTCTTCCTCATCTTCATCATCAGAGTGGTCATAATAGTCCCCATATTCGACACTGTAGCTCGCGCTTCTACTGCCAGCTGTAAGTGCGAACGCAGGAGATGAGCCTGCAGGACATAATTGAATCCAGAGTAAATGGGTTGTAGGTAGAAGGAAGGAGGAAAGTATGGGTTTGGATCTGCACAGCACGCTCAATGTTTCTGAATCCTTGTTATCTATTAAAAGCAGAAGGGTTTTATCCAATGGCTTGACCTCATACTCTCAAGCTCATGACATAGGAGCAAATTTCTTTATCATTCACATTTTAAAATGTTGAAAACACATTTCATTGCTAATACGAGTAAACCATGAGTTCAGGGCTCTGCAGATCATCTGCAGCTGAAAATATGACCAGAGCCAATAAAGCCTGGAAAACCACTTGCAGAAACGAGGTCAGCGACACACTAGACCAGTGATAAACTCCTCCAGAGCAGGAGGCAAATACGATCTTCATCCTGCATTTGCCAGGAAACCCAGTTCTCCCCGGAGGAAGACGGATGTTATTCTGCAGGACTGGGCCCAATGCAAAACGGCAGTAGAGCTATTGCTTACATCATCCAAACACTCTCATTAAGGAGCAACAACTGTTTCCTCCTTAATTTTTTGAAAAATAAACAGCTAAGCAGAACTGTCGTGGTTCAAAGGCTCCCTCAGCTATCAGAGTTACTGTTCTGGGTGCCAAGTTCCTACTGACATCAAAGGCTTCTGCCGGACAAGGGTAGTGGAACAGTACGTGTCTCAGCTGTGTGGCTACAATCCACAGCTTTCTGCTTTCTGGAAGGGGGTATAATTCGCAGCAAAATATCACAGTACTAACCTGTTTGGGGGTAAAGTAAAAGAAAAGCACGCTGAAAGGTTAAAATGCGACCATCTGTAGGCAATTTCTCATAGCCATCATTTGCATCCTGACAAATGCATCCTTTGCAGCCTGTTCATATGTTTTTATGATCTTTACATCCAAATAATAAAAATTACCGTCAATGACTTTCAATCTTGCAGAGGCGTAGGTTGCACCGTGCTTGTTTCTGGTGTGGCAGATGTAAACGCCTTCATCGGATTTTTTGAGGCCTTGAATCTGCAGCCAGCCTGTCACACCGTACTTCTGAGGCCCACCTCTTGCCTTCGAGAAGAGAAAGAAAGAGTTGAAGTTAAGTGACCAGGAGACACCATGATATCAGCCTTTGCTTTTTGTTTCCTGCCAGCCAGCTTTGATTCTGTTTGTTTCTGCTGCCCTGTGTTTTAACTCTTAACTGCTCTGCGTCTCTGAGTCCCTGCTTTCCCACCTCCGCTCTTTGAACAGTCTGCCCAGAGAGGCTGTGGAGTCTCCTTCTCTGGAGGCTTTCAAACCCCCCTGGATGCTATCTTGGACAACCTGCTCTGGCGACCCTGCTCTGTCAGGGCGGTTGGGCTGGATGATCCCCCACCAGTCTGGCATGCTGTAAACTTCACTGCCCTTCACAGCGCTCTCACTCCCGTCCTCAGGCTCCTGATTCCCAGCCTACTGCTGTCTCTAGTCCCAGCAGCACTTTTTGCTGCTGCTTCAAAGCATTGTCAGCTGTTCTCAAGCTCATAAATTTCTTCAGGATGGGAGTGGCAGGTGGGTCTGGTGAGTTGTTCAGGGCCGAGGGCCCTGTCCAAGTGGACACTCGGTATCCAGGTTTTGATGGATTGGAGTGACATACCATGAGCTTTCAGACCTCATGACAATCAGTTTCAAATGACTTGAGCTAAAGCCTCTTAAAAGGTTGAGCTTCCTTTTCTAGCAGGTTTTTTTTTTTGTCCGGTGGAGAAGACACGCAGCTGCAGGCTTCAGCCTCCTGCAGTCTGCCTGTACATCTCGTTTGTTAGCTCGTCTCCCCAGAATGTTATTTCTGTTTAAAACTATTAGCATTTTGATTTGTTTAATTTTAGCTCAAACTTCCAGGCTGTTCCTAGATTTCCTTGAAGCCTACACTAATGCCATGCTTCCCTTTCCCTTCGGACTCAAACACTAAGTCCTCCATAAAATGAGCAAGTTTCTTTGCTTTCCCTTTGAACACCTCAGGGACTGAACCCAGATGGCAAGTCTCCAGAAACAGCATCTTGCAAAGGAGAGGTTTAGATACCTGCCAGAGCTGTGCTTCTGCATCAAGAGCAGAAAAATCATTGCCAAGAGCCATCCTTCCCAGAACGCCCCTCTTGCAGCTGGTAGCCTAAACGGTTCCATTTGTATGTTCATTCGGTTTTACTAGAATTACAGCTACATAAGGAGAACCCTCCATCTTTTCTCTCCCTGAAGCTGGCCAGATGGTACCCTGGGTGTTCTTTCTTCTGCTTGGACTGCCAGAGCAACGATCCCCACCCTGACTGAATCATAATTCTGTACATAGTCACAGGGCCCCTATTGGGAATCCATTTTTTGAAACAATACTGTATTTTGTAGGAGGAATTCACTGTTAAACCTCCTCATCCCAAACCCTATGACATGTGAAATTCAACGCGTTACCTGTACTGAGATGTGGGTGTCATCTCCTGGCAGAAACATTTTATTCCCCTTTTTTTTCCATTCCAGGTGTGGCATGGGATAGGCCGACACCTCACAGCCGAAAATAACATCGTTGCCTGTGAAATTCTGGGCGTCCTGAGGTGGCACAGAAATAACAGGAGCTGCAAAGAACCGACAGAACGGTGCCTTAGAGAACAGTGAGCAAAAGACAACACAAACACAAACGCTTGTAGCATTAATCCCTACTTTGTGCAATCAGACCAGTGAGCCTTTTGCCATCTCACACATAATGAAGAGCCACATGATTTCCAGTGGCTTTTGAAGCTCAGAGCACCTTGTGTCCCATTAAAGGGTGAAAAGGCTTTTTAAAAACATTTGTTTCAAACGACCCGTCTGTCCTTCCCCTTGCACGTGATCATGAAATTGTAGTTGAAATTAGAAGTTTAATTTGTGTCCCATGAGCTGTCATCGTGGACTAGACTCAAAGCCCCCCAGTCGAGCAGCCAGGACCTGGCTAGACCTTCCGAGGAAAGCACAAGAAATGCTGAGCAGTCACAGAGTGACCTGATTGTACATGGTAGTCCTTAATTTCTTTGATGTTTTGGTGAGCTTAAAAATTAAATACCAAGATTGCTGGCTTGTCAAAATAGTTTTTCTGAGCACATCATTGCTTTGAACTTGAGGAAGATCTGATCCCGCTCTGTTATCCATGGAACTCAGGGCAGCAAGTTACGGAATTTCCCCTCAACTGCTACCAGCTTCATCTGATGTTATGAGAGAAGTAGTAAGTGATTGAAATCCAATTATTTTTATTAAGGTTTTATGTCACGTTTATTATAATTATTAGATTTCCACTTACTTGTTCCTATTGTTCTCTTACCCTCACCCCCCTCCACTGTACATTTATTACCTTTGAATTATCCTCTCCCAGTTTTTCCCAAAGAAAAAGCTGACATTAACCACGAGAGGGAGCCAGGCCAGGGACTGGAAGCTAAAAGAATAAACTATCACCTGATAGATCCTATATGATCTAAATACATGTCCCTCTATAAGCATGGTGAACCCACTACATGTTAACAGGATGTGATGGTATTTAGCAGCAGAGAGCAAAATAACATCTGTATTGTTGTCACAGCTTTCCTGTTTTTGAGATCTCTGGAGTGTTTTCCTGACCTGTTTGTCCTCAGAAGGCATGTTTTTCATTCTAAAGTCTGTTTTCTTTCTATTTCCATACTGGTGGTTCAAAATGAATGCATTTTCTGGGCCATTAGACTTGTATTTAATGATTGCTTTGAAGCAGAACCAAGTCCTGCTCATGTGACTGTCCAGAGAGGTGGCTCGGCCACGTGAGCCGTGTTTACACGCCGTGTCCACAGATCCTTAGCCTTGAGGACATAAGGGTTTGAATTACAAATCCACATTATAGCTGTTATGTATGAGAAGTTTTCCAAGACAAATTCCACAGTGGAGATGCCCCTTCCTCCATTAACAGTGAGGAGAATCCAGACGATAGCTTGGAAACGTCCGGACAGGACCTGAGTCCCTCCCAGGCGAGTACTTTGGTGGAGGTGGCGAAGGCTCTGCTGGACCAGGGCTGCCCAGGACTGGCATCGTGCAAGATCAGACTCACTAAGGAATTAGATTATATTCTTTTTTCCCCCTTAACTCATACTAATTTTTGCTAATCTATGTCTGATTTTATGAAAATGGCAGAAAATTTTGTGGCTTGTTTCTTACTCCAAAATCTACATTTGAAAGAAATTATGTGACCCAGCTAAATACAAGGAGAATCACTGCAAGGCTGTTCTGTTACTCCCGTAACTCATCAGCAAGACAGGTCCGAATGGGAATGGGGGTGGATTAAGTGTGGAGAATCTGTATATAATCCAATGTGCTTAGTAACCTCGGTAAATTATTAGATAAACTGATCAAAACTAGCTTTCAGGAAAAGAAAGGCTTTGTCAGTGTTTCTTTAGGGAGCTGGGCCTTTTTTTTCTCCTTGTTCTGGTGACAGACAAAAGATAAAAGGCTGTGCTCTTCTGATGAAGGGAGTTTATTGTTGTTTATTTATTCATTGGTTGCTGTATACAATTAATCCCTCTGGCATCAATAGGAAACAGCAGATGCTTTGAAGGAGAAATAACAAAACAAAGTACTCTGAGCTGGGTGAAGGTTATATTTATAGCTTGGTACCAAAACCCCACAGTGTTCAGTGTTTGTTTCTCATGCAAATTGGAGTCAGCAGAAAGTCAGTGCCTCTGTGAGGTTGCTGCTCTCAGAACCAGGCTCCTTGTTGCCTTTTGTCATCCGTTGTGGCCTCGAAAAACTGGTCTAAATCGTGGTTTACTTTCACATGCCCGCTGTGCTGGGCAGATGGAGGAGAGGGGTTCACTGCTAGACTCTTACAGGAGGCCGAGGCACCGTGCCCCTGTGGTAGCATCTCTCCGCCCTGCTGCTTGCTGGAAGGTCCAGGGTCCTTCCAGGGTCTAAACCGTAGCTTCCAAACCCAGCATGGTCAGCTGCTGCTGAGAGGGGTTGAGAAGAGGCACTCGTGCCCCATTCCCCAGTGAGCCCAGTACCCTCCTCAGGCTCCAGTGCTCTGCACCAGCTGGGCAGTTCCCTCGGCAAGAGCCACGGAGATTTGCCCCCATTTTTCTTAACTAAACCCTGCACAGCACTGGCATGGCTATGAACTTGCCCTCTGGACTCTGTGCAATTCAGTAAGCTGAGTGGACCTAGGAAGAGTCCTGGAGAGAGGGTCAGTCCTGGGGACCCAGGGCAGCAGTGGGAAAGCGCTGGCGGTGATGCCTGCACACAGAGCAGCTGAGCTCGTTCCTCCTGCGCACCCCAGGGCTGGCTGCGAGGCCTGGTGAATGACACCCCCAGCAATTCAAAGTGCTTGTACTTGTAAATTAAAGCTCTTTGTACGTGGCCAGCTCTCTTTAATTAATTAGAGCGGGCCATTGCTTTAAGCCTGCACACCCAAACCTCCGGTTGGACTAGAGCAGGACTTCAAACCGCAATCTTCCCAAAGCAGTCCTGCCGCAAGACCTGCTGCTGGTCTAGTTCCAGGTGAAAACACCTACCTGAGGGCTACCAGCTTTCTGTCATACTGCGGGCTGGTGCCTACTGAGCATTCTGAACATCTCGTTACTGACCAGCCTCATTTCCCAGCTTAATACCCTAAATGGCAAATAAGAGATTCTTGAATGGATCTTTCTCAGCTAGAGAAAGAGGAAAGAAGTCTGGTGTTAGCTGCTCATCACTTTTCCTTTCAGGTATGCAGTATCCAGTGTTCATTCCATATAAAAGCACAGCATACAGTCTAAATTGGAGGCAACGGAGTGCTAGCAAGGAGGGGTAAAATGTACCTGAGCTGTTCTCATATATGGACCTTTGCCAGAGATGCAATTTCAGACTCCCAGAACTGTGACCCCTTTGTGACCCAGAGACCTCTTCTACTTACTTCATTTGAGAAAATATTTCACTAACTTTTTTTTTTTTTAAATAGCAATTTCTCATTCAGGAAACAAAAGCCTGTTCACTTTTTCATTTTCATTTTATATTCATGTGACTTAGGTGAAAGGTGCCTGGAGTAAAGACTGGTAATAATGTGAAGAATGAGAACAGTGTCTGAGCAGGAGGCAGGATTCCCCCGTACAACCCAGCTAAGAATCCTTCCACTAGCAATCATCACATGCAATGTAAGTGTC
>NW_010414107.1:12325-12815 GCF_000710305.1 Buceros rhinoceros silvestris
TCGTTCCAGTTTGATTTTGTTCTGATGTTTGGATTTCTAATTCATGGGTTAGCTAGATTTTGTGCTGATTCTGAAATTAGAGTATTTGTAAAAAGAACAGACCTGTTAATTAAGCCCTATCTCCTTCTATTGCCTCTACCTCACTGCTTCCCAGGTACACCCACAGGTGGATACACACATGCATACACTCATATATACATATACACATGCACACGTGTGTGTGTGTATGTGAATGAGATCTACCTTACCATCACCACTTCATATCAGGTCAGTCCTCGTACAATAATAATAGTAATAATAATTTGTTCAGTCCTCCCAGACTATCCTGTTTTCCTATTCCCAACAACACATATCATTTTTGGAGGATATCTCATACTCTTATTCAGAGCAAGCTGGACTGTAGGTCTATGGCTTATTAGTCACCATGTGATTTAATTCTAGTCTAATAGAGAGGCTTAGAACATGCAAGATTAAGCGCTAGCTGCTGAAC
>NW_010414107.1:12936-24494 GCF_000710305.1 Buceros rhinoceros silvestris
CACTTTTAAGAAAAGTAGTATTATAACAAAATAATGATAATTATAACAAAAATGCAGTATTAGTTTAATCAAGTTAGACTAGAGCATCTAGAAACACATCTGAAAATAATAAGATCATTTTTCAGCATGGAAACGCCTCTGTACATGTTACCTGATTCACATGGTCCTTTATGCTTCACGCTGGTGTTTCTTTTCGTAGCATAAGCCTTGTTGAATTGACAGATGTTCTCGTAGGTTTTCCCTTCAGGTCCGCAGATGCTCTCCTGAGACTTGCACACACACTGGGGTTCAGGGACTTCCCCAAACCTCGCTTCATCAGCATCCAGCCTGCACTCGAGGTTGTCCCCACATTGCCCGTAAAAATGATTGCCCTGGTCCAAGTCGCAGATCTGACCTTCCTCATTCCCACATTCAGGACAGCAGCCGCAACGGTCCAATACAGTCCCGGCTGGACAGTCCTTAGGCTCAGAGCAAAGTGCCAAATCGCATTTTCCACAACTATCTCCTTCCTTTAACAGCCTCCACCAGCTTCGGTGGTAGAGGGCAGGGAAACTCTGGGAAACCTGCACCAGTGCTACCAGCACTGCTGTGACCACCGGGTGCTTCATCCTGAGAATGTAACAAACAAGCAGAAAAGATCCCTGGAGTAAAGCCAGGGGGGAAAAAAAAAGAAAAAGGAAAAAAAGAAGAGCGAGCTAGTGAGAGGAAAACATCACAGGCTTTTTTGTTTGAGAATATAAATTCTACTGCAGACACAGGCTTTAAGAAGAAATTAGCCCCAGATTCCTAATCTGGAACTGATAATAAAAGTGCATACAAACCCACCAGCTTTTCTCTAATGCAGTTTGGAATGCGGGTATTGCCTGCACAGAAACCAAACTGCCCCTTCTGACAGCTGAGTTGGAGCTCTCTGAAAAGCTGTTTGCTCAGTGTCTCCTTGAGCCAAATTTGCAAAGCGTTGCTCTGCTGAAACAACATTATATTGCAGCTATTGCAGAACGGGGAACGGGGTAAATTAGTGCGAAATGAAGAGATTAACTGCTATGAGCTTTAGGTTTTTTTCCTCCCTCATCAGTTGAAAAAGGTCACAAAAAGATAAATGTGGGTACAAAATAGCACCCAAGATACCAGTATCCTAGAGCTGAGACCACGCTCTAGAGGCTGGAGCAAGGTTTATCTCCGAATTTCACCCATTATCAATGACAGCTAGCGGGCTCTGAATTAACAATTTACTTACAGGCTCTTTACAAGCAAGGGACAATCCAAGACAGCTGGAATTGACTTTAAACCCTTGGATGTGAGAGGTGCCTAGGTCCGTTCACAACCTATTGTTCTCTCTACATTTAGCTTCTTTTCGGTGTTCATGGGTGTCCACGTTTGGCTCTAAGAACAAAGTGCAAAAGGTTTAGCCCATGGACAAACGTGGTTGTCAAGATCATTTCTGTGCACTTCTCAGGCTTTAGGCATGCTGCCCACCACCCCACCTCATGCTGGGAAAGTCCTCTCCCTTGCAGTCCTCAGGGGATTTCTTGCCTACAGACCACAGGCTGCTGTGCCCACCGTTCAAACCATGTGCAGCTCAGCAGGGACGCAGCTTGCTGCCTGCTGGAGGTGGAAGTGAAGCACAGTGGACTTACAGACCCTGTATGGTTCTACAGTGTGGGTCCAGGACCACCACTCCCTACAGATGGAACATCTTGGTGCCTTTGTTAGCTTACAATAACTGTAGGCCCATCACGTTTTCAAGATGTACGTATAAGACACTGTTTTGGGGGACTTACGTTTACTTTCCATCCCAAACACCTCCACGGCTTTTCCCAAGTTCTGTTTCGTACCTTCTGCACCAGTTGAGATTACGTCTTACTTTGAGTGGAGTAGCAGGCTGCTTCAAAATCACTTCTCCCAAACTGGGTATGACACAATTTCCCCTGGCCTGTACCGGTGGAGCACTTAACGCCAGCCTGGAGAGCGCTGCAGGACACTACGTATTTCCGTGAGCTGGCTGGGCTAATTCATATTCTGTAACGCACGTTTTTGCTTTGAACACAGAATCGGACTGTAAAGGAGTAAATTATCTGTGTAATTGATGCTTTTAACATTGAGAGTCAGATAAAAAGTAACCACTGCATTTAATGGGAAATTGATTTCTTGTCCCACCTTCTTATTCTGTTTAATGTGTTTTATTTCACACTTCCTCATCAAAATCTAATTGGACATTTAGTTTTGCATTATAGGGCCTTCTTATCACTGTATTTTATTATTTGTGCCTACAGCTGTAGGGGAAGAGTATCTAGAGGACAAGGATTTGCTGGGCTCATATCAAGTGAAAAAAAATGTTTGTAGTGGTGAAACAGTGTCTGCGAAGTGGAGCCAAAGCCAGGAGGGGCTGGAGGGTAGCACTGCCCCTGTGAAGGCTGGGTTTCCAGGAAATGAGTGATTTGAGGACATTAAAACAGAAGTGTTCCAGGAAGTACCTTCTGTGTCCAGGCACTGAGAAAACCCGACCCTAGAAAGCTTTTTTGGCATTTTTCTGACTGATGTCATCCAAGCTCTGGGTGGGTTCAAGCCTCTAGATTAAGAACTGGGAATGCCTGTGCTCCGTTTGGACAGCTGCCCCTTGGCAGCTGAGCTACAGCCAAAGGTTATTTGGCTGCTGATTGATTGCTGAGCTCACCTGGAACAAACTGGGGCAGGGGGAGGTGAAAGCCCTGCAGGATGACATGGAGAACTGGCCTGAGAGCTGTCCGAGAGGGCTTCCCTTAGCAAGCCAGCCAGGACGAGCTGAACAGAGTGTTGCTGTAACTCTCCACACGGGCTGGATGTGTGGCAGGGTCAGAGCATAGCAGATAAAGGGGGAGCAAGGAAAGGGAGTGGGGTGTGCAGCTGGCTTTGAAGTGGCACTGCTAAAGGAACAGTCCCATCTGGTTCAGTAATAAAATGCGCATTATTTCAGTATGTCTTTAATCCATGAAGATTGCTTCGGTGGCTTTGGCCGAAAAAAGCCTTGATTTTCAACACAAACTTTGAATTATCTTAACCCTGAGCAGAACAAAACACAAGCACCAAAGTACGCTGGCTGCTTCTTGGACACCATCCCCCAGATGCTGTGTGGAGAGCTGACGAGCAGTGCTCCTCCAATGAGGAGAGGAGGTGAGCAGCTGCAGTGCATGAGGGGAGATTTCCACCATCACCTGTGACATAAGGTGCTGGTGAATAATTTATTTAACAAGGCAGGTTGAACAGCATTAGCGTACCTGAGGTCCTCCCAGCAGGCAGGTTAGTACTGGCTGTCCCATGATTTCCCTGGATTTTTCTGGGTATTTCCATACGGTGTGAGCAGCATGAGGAGTTCTGCCACCATCTCATGGAAGGGGCAGAATCTGAGATGGACAATGGCAGCAAGGGTATGAGGCAGAATGGCCTGGCGCTTCCTGTACCCCTGGACTGCGTCTTCCAGCAGGACACGGATAACGTCTTGCAGAATAAATCCTGTAAGTGAATTGTTAAGGAAATTACATTCCTACTCATTTCCTGCCGCCTTCTTGGGGCCCGGTGTTATGCTAAGCTGCTGACTTGTGTTGCATTATTCTGCTTTGCATGCTAATAGAAAAGGTACGTGGCTGATGCAATTTGGGATCCTGTTGCTAGTGATTCCTGAGTTACTGCTCTGTCAGACAAGCATGGTTCAGCTCTTCACTCTCATCTTCTTTGTGGTGATGTGAGTTTTCCTTAAGTCAAGGTTTCTGAACCTGGCTCCTGCCAGACTTGCAGATCTGGTTCTTAGGTAGAAAGGCACAGGAGCCCTCTGAAGAATAACGGCAAAGCACAGAAAGCTTTAAAACATCTCTTCTACCTTCCCTCTCCTGCAATGGTTCCATTCCCTGAACAAGTGAGGCCCAGTTTGGGAACTGTAGTGCCCTGTCTCTCAGCTTGTACTAAGTACTTATTCTTTAGGTTCCGTTAGAGAGAGTAAATCTTGGCTGACTCCACATATTTCCATCAAAGAAACTTTATACTTGTATTACTTGCACAAAAGAAGCGTTTCGGGATCTTGGTGTTCAGCCTGTTCCACTGGTGATGGCAGACTGTGGCTGGCTCTTCCTTGGGGGGGTATATGTGGGACCTGAGTCTGTACCAGTCTCCTGGCAGAGTTTTTCCCCTCACAGTATCAGAGTTGAGCTTCAGTTGAGGTGCTGGGCACACCTGAAGGCAGTGTTTGGCTTTGTAGAATTAAGTGCCAAATGGTGGAGGTTAATGACAGAGGAGACCAAAATGGCTGGATGATGTTTTTAAGGGTTCTCACAAAACTGCTGACCGGCGGCGATACTGGCGCAGGCATCCTGGCATCTCCAAGCACTGCCTTTTTTTGGTGCTGGTCCTATCTGCTGACACCCTGCTTTCCTCAATCTCATCGTTAGTGCTGTAAGCACATGAAGTATAAGTTAATTCTACTGTAACGTGATTATTAAATCCATTAATCAAAGGCAGGAGATCCGTAATTAACTTATTCTCCAGCATCAAGTAAATGATTCTGCTGTGAGCTTTAAGAAAGCAATTGTTCGCTAATATGCAAAATACAGTGGCGCTATTGGACTATAAGGCTCTGTAATTGTATAATTAAATTATAAATTTTGCATATTTTAATAACATATATTTTAATTATTTTCTTCGTAAAGCTAAACCAGAGGATCATTAATTTTGCCTTTTTTTTAAGTTTTGCATGTAATTTACCAAAAATGAAGAAAAAGAAAATTAATGCCAGTCTCCTGCCTGTAAGTCAGCTGTGTCCATGTGAGGCTTTGGGTGAGGTTTTGGTGACTCTGCTTGGACCTGTCTCCAGCAGTGGCTGCCTGCAGATTCCTCCTGTTCCACATTGCAGCAGCATCGTTGTTGGTGACTGTAGGCGTTCCAGCGAGATAGAGGAAGGGCCTGCTAGCAACTGCTCGGGTTGGTGTCATACAGCTTACTGATTCCTTTCCACGCAAATCCCTCTGGAAACCCCTTTTCACAAGCTAGCATTCCCTTCCATGGGGCCAGGGCTTTCAAGAGTTCTTTTCAAGGCTGCTTTGCGTCTCTGCTATCCTTTTAAGTCAGCCAGATTCCTGAAAGCTTTGTAGTGTTACCCGGGAACACTCCAGTCTCGTTACAGGAGGGAAAAACTGGAAACGTTTAGGGAGTCAGCAGCAGCTCTATGCATTTGGAGAAGGGCTGGAATATCCCCAAACCAACCTGGTTCTGGCTCTGCCAGTGTTTTGAGGTGCTTCCACCTAACAAAGGCTGAAAATTAACGTTAGTCTGGCCAGCGGCCACAGGGAGCCTGGTGCATGTGTCCGTCCATTTCCCAGCAAAGGAACAGTGACAGGAGGCAAACAACAGCAGCTTTAAGGCAAAGATGACACTCATGGTGCTACCAGTTGCCTGTATCAGTAAAGTTCTTAGAGCAAACCACAGTGTTTCCTGGGAAAGCCTGACAGAGAGAGGGAGATCTCTGAAACCTGCAGACAATGAATATAGAGTTGTTTTTCTTGGCAGCGTTAATGTTGATGGATAGGATAGTTTGCCTTGTCCAGTTTATATAAGAGCAGCTGATATAAAATGACTTCATAGCTGGATATTTATGAGAAGTTTCATTTCAAATAATATAGTTTTTGCCTCTGGCAGTGCTGTGGTTTAGCCCTGTTATTACTGGGAACTAAATCTTTAGGATATTCTAACTATAACTGCAGGGCCTCCTCGATCTACCCAGCAAAGTTAATATTTTCCAAAGCAATGGAAACTTTATAATGGAAAGTCTCATTAGCAAAAACTACCTGTCCCTAAAAGCAGCCAGGAAATCAGGCACAGAGAGGAAACGTGGGGGATTTTCCTTCGGCTTCACCTTTTTCTCACACAGCAATACTAAGGAAGTGTTTCCATTACAGGGAAGGCACAGACAGGCTGGAATGATCCTTCTCTAGAGAAGCAGCTAGAAACCAGTTTCTGATATAAAGCAAAATTCTCTCAGCTTGTGTCTGCTGCTTGTGGATCTTGCATAAAATACTTGTAACTCTTGAGGGAAACAGGATTCACCCGCTGGTGCCAGACGTGCCCCCTGGGCCAGCACTGCTGTGCAGGAGAAGGTGTAAGGAGGAGGTACTAGTACCCCACTGAAACTTCCAGGAGTTACCTCCTGGTCAGAGAGGCCCACGTGGTGTTGGTAGGGTCTTGGTCCCACAACAGCCTGGAAAGTCAGAGCGGGACCTCCTGGAGCTGCCAGCTGGGCTGAAGCCTCCCTTTCCTCAGGCTGAACCATGAATCAGACTCCAACCTCTTCTTCCTGTACCTCCTTCTAACACACAGTTAGCTCTGCCTGTTGTTACGAAGAGAAGTGAGTCTGTGCCAGCCACGGGTCCAGGCTGTGAGCTCGGGTGATACAACTTGCAAAAAAGCCTATTGCCTGGACAGTGGTGGTCAGATCAAAATGACCCAGCAAGGAACCCGGAGAACAGAGCAGGAACTGGCCTCGGTTAGAATTGTCCCAGAATGTAACACTTCTCACAAACATTCAAGTTCATCTGTGACCTGAGAGCTTGGAAAGAAATGCACCGGGAAACGTGCTGCCCAGTGAGGCAGGTGGGGTCTGGGGAGGGGGAGCTCTGCTGGCTCTGTTGGGCACCTGTGAGTTTTGCATCAGTCAGAGGTGGAAGTTGTGAGCGGACAGGACGAGGTGCCGGTATGAATAAGGGCAGAACACAGCGCAGACCAGCTCAGAGGGGCAGCACTCGCCACTGAAAGAAGGGCCGAGAGCACAGGCATTGCCTCTTCCTCTGAGATTTCCTGCGATTCTCAGGGCTTGTGTGTTGTCCATGGACAAACAGGGCTCCATCAAAGAATCTGCAGGTTGGGCTTTCGGGCTCATGCCTCCAGCCAGGAGGAGTAATCTCTAAACAAGATCATTCATCTGAATACTTGGAAATAAAAAGCAAACAAAGTCAATGGTGGATCTCTGTCACTAATGTTGAAGGCCACGTTGTGTCTCTGGGAAGATGAGGTTTGTCTAGGGGTATTTGTTACTCCTGCCATTACTGCTTGTGCTCCTGGAGTCAGGATGAGGCAGCGCTCTGGGCTGGACTGTCAATTCCCAGAGGCGCAGGGCTGGCCCTGGCCCCTTTCCTATCCTGCTGTTTCTGAAGAACACAGTCACAGCTGTAGCTCATCTGTGATAGCTCTGAGCTTTGTGTGTTTGCTCCTGATAAAAGGCGTGAAAGCTGGAAACAGCATGAAGTGAGGCAATATGAATGAAAAACATGCAAGAGCAGGAGTTAAGCCAAGGCCTGAGTCGATTTAAATCGGCAGCCAGACTCCCCTTACCAGAGGTGGGCTCAGGGTTTCACCCAGCACCTTTGACTTGGCCGGCTCCCTCCCTGAGTTAGCAGGGCGAGTGTCTTTGTGCCTGTCCCACAGGGCGTGCTTCGACTGCTCCGTCCAGGCTGAGGAAATGCTCTTACAAGTCTCAGTCTACTCCAGCCGCAGCCTGGCTGGAGGGACCAAACACAAACATCTTGCTTGTCGGACTGGTTTCGCATTGAATGCTGACCTGCTTGTGCTGAAGATGATGTCTGAAAGCACAGGCTGTCCTGAAGGATGGTATTTGTAATTACATTTCATGACAACTGACACGAATCTAAATCTGAACTAAAAGAAACTTTCTACAAAATGACTGCCTCAGCTCGTAGAAAATACTAGTTAAAACGCACCCAGTGATGCTGGACTGGATTATTCTTGTTGTATCAGGAGAGGGAAGAGGATACTGTGGTCTTGCTGCTCTCCTGTACCACAGTAAAGGCTGACCAGCTTGTGTTTGTGCTTCAGAGCCGACGGCTGCTGGGAAGGAAAATGGCAGGACATGTCTGGGATAATCTGAATTGATGGTATAGAGCCAAAACTCACCGTCTCCTGGGGAAGGGGGAATAATCACTATATTCAAAACAAGGCACTGCAGGTGGGCCTACGTCTCAAACTGGGTAAATTTAAAATCCTGGACTGGTGGGAGGACTTGTCCTCCAGCAGTGATGAGAGCCGTAGTCTGACCCTCTATGGAGCTTTAATTGCATGTCCTCTGAAGCCTGAGATTTGTTTTCTGGAGGTCTCAAGCCAATAAAAACATAATGGAGTACCAAATTAAAACTGTATCTGTAATTTAGTGGAACTAAAAAAAATTGAAACAAATTCAGGCCATTTACATTCAAATCCCTCTTCTGGTAGACGTTTGGGCAAATGGAGGGACTCTGAAGTTTGACTGAAAATAAACCCCCTACAACCTACTGGAAAAACCCAAACGAGATGAGTTTTGGCTTCATGGAAAGGCAGGTTCTGGAAAGGCAAGTTCTCTGGTCAGTGCAAAGCAGATGCAGCAGCCCAGCGGACCCAGCCTTGTCCCTGCAAAGGCAGGAGTCAGCACATCATCGTGCTGGTACACCCTGGATCTTCCGTTTCAGAACTGTGCCAGTGTACACCCGTCTCTGCCTAGGGTCTGGGCTCTCCTGCTACAGTACACTGACATTACACAAAAGCCTTTCTTTCTGGAGGAGAAAAAACCAGCCCTGTGTCTAGAACTAAATCTGTTTCCTCGGTTCACAATTCATGGCTCTTCTGTGGGGTTAGTACTAGCAGGGATGATCACCCAAGCGTCAGCTCTCAAAACAGGGAGTTCTTGTTTGCAGTCCAGAGTATCTGCACTACTCCGAAGAAAGCCGTACAGATTTCTGTGCCCAACCAGAGCAGCCTGCAGTTCAATATTGAATTCTCCCAGTGATTTGCTAAGCAAGACATCATTAAAGAGTTTCAAACCACAGGAACTTTGAGGAAAACTGCAGTCTGAGACACAGATCTCAAAAGGGGAAAGAAAAAAGTGCATCAAATTATTCATTACAGACTTAAAACTCACCTCAGAGTAACACGCAGCCCATTGGCTGATCCCAAGTGTAACAACAGGTTGTAATTTAAAATGGCTTTTATTCATTAATGAATAGAAAAGTTATTTCAGTGATAATTTGGAGAAAACCTGTGCCCATTACCAGCACTAAACAGCCTTTCCCTGTAAAGATGTGGCTTGCTGGCTGGCTGCCTGTTGTGACACTAAACACAGAAAGCAAATGAGAGTGGTTTCTGCTACCGATTCAATCGCTAGGCTTGAAATGGAATGAATTTTTAAAAATGCAAAGTGTTCTTTGCAGCAGATGGCAATATTTACATATGCAAATACCTTTTGGAAATCATAATGTAAACCATATGCTGTGAAACAATAGGATTCCCGAGCTGAACCCTTCATCCTCCCGAACCACCACTCTCTGAGCTCAGACTGGTGGCTGCTGCAGCAGAACCCGCTCCTGCTTACGCTGGGGTGCAGTGGGCACAAGGGAAGTCGAGGGAAAAACACGGCAGGGGGCACAGAAGGAAGCAGGAGGGTGTTGGTATATTCCTCTGTCACTCACCGCCACACTCTTAGACAGGTATTATGTGTCAGTCTGTTTTAGCTCTATAGGGCAGCTCCTTAATATTTTAAACTGGATAAATTAATACCCCAAATGCTTTCTGCTGCTGCAGCCTTTGGTCCCTGTGGTCGCCAGGGCAGCTCTCCATAGTGTAGTATGGGGCTTTATACTCCTCTGGGTCACACCAGATACAAGCGTTTGCACCTCTTGAAAGCTCAAGTTACCTACATTGCCCGCCTGCTGCTCACCAACTATCATGATTTCTTTTGCTACCACATTGATACACAGTTGTCCACAAAGGCTTAAAGTAAGTAAGTGCAAACGTTCTTAAATAGAGACAAAGGTTCTGGAAGGTGCACCTTTAGGAAAGACATGTAAGGAAAGGTTACAGACGAGCAGAACATCACTGCAAAACAGAACTCCCTCAAAAAGCAAGTCTTTTCTGTGATATGTTCACGTTCTACCAAGAGCACAAACAAACTGGCACCATGATGGAATAGTACATGTTAGGGGTAACACTATCCTGATTCATGGTGCCAGGTTCTCTCAGATACGGGGCAGATGTGGTCAGTGGGAGGTGGAACAGCTCCCAGCTCAGGAACCACCAGCCCAGAGGCTCTTTCAGAGGAAAGGACGCTGCTCAAACCCCTCCTGTTCCCTGTAGAGCCTGGGCAAGGCTGAGCTCTTTAGCAAAAGGAGCTGTGCGCAGTGCTTACCTGAGGCTTTGTCCTCACCGGTACACACTGGTCCTTTGTGGAAAAGGCTGATTTTCAGATGGTGTCTGTCAAGATAGCGGGTGTATCTTTGCACATCAGTAACACAGGAGCTGCTCTGTGCTCCGCACCTATCAGGGTAAGAAAGGCTCAGCCTCATTTCAGTGGTGCTTCTAGCTTGTGTCAGACAACACCTTGATGAGACAGGGAACGCTTGGGACTGTGCTGTGCGTCATCCATACCACTCTAAGAATGTTCCTGGGCTCGCAGTGCTCATCGGTCACTACCCTCTGCCCAGTGTCACAGGTGGGATGACAGCAGCAGCACTTAAGAGCACCAGGCTGCTCCAGCACACCAGTGCAGCAAGTGGACTGAGAATACATCAGCCAAAATTAATTTTGGTCCCTCTGGCTCCTGATGTACCTGCTGGGTGGCTTCTCACTTTTTCTGTTACTCTCCGTATCTGGTCCTTGTTGAGCATCAGTTTGGCCACTGAAATGGCCTTAGGACCACCCTGTGTGCAGCCCATTGAGGCCAGAGTTAGTATCTTGGGTTACAGCAGGGCTATACAGGGAGACAGTCATGTGCGAGGTGTATTAAAGATGTGAGAGATAGAATTGTACATAGGAGCAAATAAAGCAGGATTCCATGACTTTTAAGAGTTTCTGAAGAAAGATGTTTCCCCTGGCCCAGCCAACAGCTCTTTAAGAATATTCTCATTAGGTTGCTGAAGAAAACCCTCCTTCCTCCTACCTTCTTGTGCCTGCCTTCCTTCTTGAGGTTACCAAAACTGGCAGTAAAGGAGAATGGACAGAGCAGATGCCTTTCCTGCACGTTTTCTACTTTACTGCACAGAGGGGTAACTTAGAACAAATCCTGAGCAAATTCAAAGCAGCAAAGTTGTAAGGAAAGCTACGTAATGAAAGCAAGGTGTGAGAGCAGCAGCCTACCGCAGCGAACAGAGAAATTCCTTTTGTTAACATTAATATCTGGTGGCCGGTGCAGAACACATTAGAGCTTTTTAGTTGGGTTTTAAAGAAAGAAATTGCCACAGAAGGTGGTAATGATTTTTTTAATAGAGGATCTCTCTAGGGGTTTGTGTTCATATCACAAACATTCACTTTATTACATTTTATGGCATGGACTTTAAATGCCAGTATATACAAGCCAACATTTCATTATTGGAGTTTGTGTTTATTCACTTGCCATTGTCAGTCTGTTCCCCTTTGTCTTCTTGTGCTGCTCTGTGTAAAAGATATGATTTATGAATATGTGGTTTAGGTTCTTCACAGTATACCGTGGAGAAGTGGTTCGATAAAAAGTTATTAAAGCGAAAAAAATCTATAGTTTCACGTGCTTTGCCCACCTTCTA
>NW_010414107.1:24589-33883 GCF_000710305.1 Buceros rhinoceros silvestris
GCCCAGGAAGAGACTCTCACACTAAGCAAACGCGGCGTGCGTGAGGCTGTCAGATAAGCTACGTGGTGAGAGGCCTCACCCAGCTGCGTGGCAGCCACAGCAGGCAGTGACGGCTTCACCCACATACCTGCAGCACGACACCCTCAAAGGTAAGAAAGATGCATAGACCAAAAAGATGGGGGAAATCTGCCATAAACGGTTCATTTTAAAATCAGAAAATAAAGGCTTCCAGCAGCCTAATGCAAGGAGTACCAAATGGCAATGGTTCTCAAACATAAGCGTGTGCCACGTGTTTGATTTATTTTTAAAACAAAGCTCTCGGTCCTGCTGACTACAGGATAAACAAAAGCTGACTGGCAGTTGAGCCCACTTAAAGTCTGAATTTCTGCAGAAATGTTAACACTGTTTCAGCCTGAAATGGAGAGTGAAAGGCTGATCTCCATCACCGTCCCTCAGCCCAGGCATGGGCTTTTCACCCCGCAGCACTGCTGACTTGCCACCACTGCACAGGGAATGACAAATCGGCCACTCTTGCGCACGGCTGGCAGGAAACCAGAGCTGCTCAGAGCAGTGAAAGCTTAAGGAGATGCTCTCCAGAGTAAAGAATAATTTGTGAGGAAGACGTGGAAGGTGGTAGAACCTGTTCATCTACAGCACAACAGGAGGAGTGTAAGAGATGGGCTACAAACCAGTTTTGCTGCCTATGTTTTATGTTCCCAAATCTCTGAAAAAATGCAGCTCTAGCAGTAAAAAGCCCTCTGTCTGCTCAGGGACGGCTAACTTCAGCACGTGAGGATCACCCCAGCGGGCCTGACAGGTGTTAGAAGCAGTGAGGCACACCACTGCCAGCAGCACCAAGATCACCACTCTGGCTCCGCATCACCTCTGGGACACAGAGGCACCGCGCACAGGAGCCGTTCCTCTGCGCACCACACACTGCTGCCTTCAGGTCCTCCTGCTCAAACAGAGGAGCTATTGAGACAGCAGCCACAGTCCCTCTGTTACTGTTAGGTCTGGCAAAGAAAAAGTAACAGCTACAATCTCACATCCTCTTGGAGAACTAAACTAGAAGGTTCCAACCTGCCTCAGACTACCAAGAGAGTTCTGCCACCTGCAGGGCTCCATGGCCTGCCACAGGCAGTCCTGCACCCCCATCTCTGGCCAGGGGAGGAGCTGGGTGCTGGGACGAAAACAGGTACGAGCACAGGAGCCCAGCACAGCCACTCAGCTGAACAAGCAGTTATCCAGAGTCAATGCTGCTGATGCTGAGGCACCAAGGCTTTGCATCTTGCATCCCTCACACACGCTTCTGCTCTGCGCCTCAGGAAACACAACTGAGCAGTTTGTCCCCGTTGGATGATGGAGGTTAGATACCTAGATGCCCACTGGCAAGAGTCTTCTCCTGCTGAAGCAGCAGAATGAAGTGATTCATTTCTACTAAAAATATAGGTAATAAGCCCAATAAAACACATTGACCAGCATGAAAAACAAAGGGAAAAGCAGCTTGGAGTAGTGGTCTACATTGCTGGGGTTCTGAATGGTGAAATAGCCGATAATCCTGTGCATTTTGTTTCTCAAGACACGTTTGATTTTCTCATGAGTTTTCATAGTCAGGTCACTGCAGTTAATGTTATCACTGGAAATCTCAATCGTGGTAAAGCTGATTTTCCGTTTATAGCTGGTGATGGAGCTGTTGAGGATGTTGGTGATGTTGACTTCTTCCATCTCTTTAGTGAGTTCCTTTGCAGGCCCCTGGGAAACAAGAGTGTACAGTTAGCTTTAGGGTTCGTCTTGTCCTGCAGAGGAAGAGTGCTTCAATCAACGAGGAGGCCATAAGGATGAAGACAAAAGAGCACAGCTTCATCTGTATTCATTCCAATGTTTGAACACACCTTTCACCTGCTGCTGTGTCAGCAGCACCTGAAGTCCCCAAGCTGCCTGTGTCTCCACCACTATTTCTAGAGGTATGAGATCTTTGACCAAGTCTCACTCTATGTCACTGAGCAACCCCACACCCATCTCCTACATGACATCCCTCTCTTCATGCCTACGTGGTGGCACAGGGGCTGGGGAACTCAGCATCAGGGTGGGAAACCTCTTTTCCCACTGACAGGGTTTGGACCCTCAGCGACCGCTGGACTAAAACCATGCTTGACTATTTAATTTCTCGTACTAGAGCAGAGCTCTTTGAACAACTTGCACTGTGGAACTGATGACTGGTCCCGCCTTCTGGGAAGGGAGAAGGGCTCAGCGTTCCTCTGGTGGAGGAAATTACCTTCCAGCTCAGTGTCCTAAGCAGAGTTATTCCACAGAAGAGCAGAGAGCTGTGTTACACTGGGTCTTCTTTGGCTGTGCTTGGAAAGGAACAGAGGTGCATCATGCTCTCGCATAGCTCAGGGCTACAGGCCCAATTCTCACGGTAGGCCCCAGCACCTTCCTGAATGTGGTTCTGTGACTGTATTAATGCTCTTTAGGTGTTTGTTGCACACACAAATTTAGATTCAGTGACAATGAGGAGGAGCAGTTATTACTGGATCTGTAACAGGACCATCTGTCATGTTCAGTGAGTGGAGGACTAACTACTGTTGGTCCAAGATAACTAGGCTTGTTAAGGTAGGTCAGGCCTTACCTCTGGAGGTGCTTTAGCTGCACACTTTTGTGATGAGCTGTAGTGAGCCACTGCATATTCCACAAGAGCACCAAAGATGAAGCTGAAGCAGATGCCGAGGTAAACATCAATGGCCTTAATGAAACAGTTGGTTTTTGAAAGCGAACTTCGTGAGCCAATCATCAGAGTTGTCATGGAAAGCACCGTCGTGACTCCTTGGAAAGCAGAAAAAGAAAGACCTTCTCTTGTAGACACTTTGACAAAAGCTTGAACTATCCTTCTGCACGTCGCCACCCTCTACTGCTAGCCAATACAGCACACCACTCCTTGCCAAAGCCAATCATCCCTCAACTGAAATGCTTTTGACAACTTAGCTCCAACAGGCTCTTAGCTCTCTTATTTTTTTTCTTTTCAGCAATAAAGTCCCCCACTCTGCATCCCCTCCAAAGCACATCGCAAAGAATGTGAGCTCTGTCCTCTACTCCCTGCTGTGGATCTACCGGGAGCCTTGGCCATGCTCAGCCCTGCAGGTGGGCAGCCATGCCAGCCGCAGTTTATCTTCCACGCTTTCTGAGTGAAAGCGGAACGCAAACAAACCATTTATCACTGAGCAGAGAGCTCCGGAAAACTACTGCCTACCCAGCCCTCAGAGACTCCCCTGCCTGCTTAAACCTTCTCCCTTCCTCAGGCAATAACTAACTCACCAATGCAGGTTCTTGCAGGCACTGAATCCAACGTGATCCAGAAAGAAACCCAGGACAACATGACGAGCAGAGTGGAGGGCACATACGTCTCCAAAATGAAATAAAGGATGTTTCTTCTGAGCTCAAATTGCAGGATCAGTCGTGGGTAACTGCCTGTTCACCACAGGAAGAAACGCAGTGAATGTGAGATTCCCAGGGACACTCGAACTGACACTGGGACAGCCTAGCACCAGCCCTTCAGCTGATGTTCCTCAGCAGAGCTGCACTGAAGACCTGGGAGATGTGTTACTGACACAAGATTGGCTTCTTGCCTTGGAGGTGTTGCTTATCTGACATGTCCTGGACGAGAGGACACACACAGACACACACAGAGCATTGCTGGAGAAGAGAATCTAAAACAATGCCTGGCTTGCAAAGGGCTCCTGAGCTTGATCTGCAGTGGAACCATTTTATACCAGTGTCTTAACTCACAGCAGAGATGGGCTGGTGCTTTCATCTCTTCGCTCATGCTCAGCACAGCACTTTTTTCCCCTGTAACTGCTCTGAAGGGGCATTGCCAAGTTCAGTCTCATCTGATGGCTCAGAAATAAACAAAAGCTTTTTCTCTCGATCTCAGCAGGCTCTGGCTCATGGCCCCAAACATCCAGTACCTTGTCATCACGGGGAATTAGACCCTCGGTGTTCATCAGAAAATTGTGATCTTTGATAACTGGCTCTTTTTGTCCTCAAAAAAATTCAGTCAACTTTTTAAGATGAATTTGTTGTAATACTGACATAAGGGTTCTGGGGCTGATTGTTGGCATTTTCAGGAGATATTTCTGCTGTTTATACAATAGTTCCCTTTGAAATGCAGAAACAAACCCCATGTTGTTCTTGGGCCATGTACACTACGATAAACAACAAAACATTGTTATTTTTAAAACCTGGTCATTTGTTTTGTCCCCTTTCTGTGACTGGAGAGAAGACTGTGTTCTGATAGTAAAAAAGACATTGAATTCTGATGTACAAAGGGGTCTTGTTCTGTCAGGAGAGAATTGGAATTTACAAACAAAGGGTATTTCAAAAGTTAATTTTACTCCCAGTTACTGCAAACTTGGCTCTTTGCAGTATCTATAGCCTGCCCACCTGGAGGGAGAGGTTTTTTTCAGGAATGTGGGGAGAACAGAAGTAGAGAATTTAAAACAAAAAAAATCAAGAAAATTTGAAAATCCGGTAAGTGAACATAGTGTATGAAACCCCCCATCGTCCTGTGGATTTCCATCTTTCAGAATATCCTGATTGCAAGTAACTGGATTTCACCGTCTTTCTATCCATCTCCATGTGTGAGATGAAGATTTGCCAAAGACTTTGCTGGTTCAGGCTTGAGTCAAAAGATGCTGACCCACAGAAGGGAAGGGAAATACCCGAGAGCTTTCCCCGCTTTTCTCTTTCACTGATTTACCTGTTTCCTGTTGCGACTTTGAGACCAGGGTATAGTAGCGTTCCACTGTGTACTGAGAGAGACGCAACTTTTCCAGGCCGTGGACAGAGTCGTTTCCTCTCAGCCACGTGAAGATGACATCATTTTCATCGTATCCCCCTGAGGAGAACAGAAAGACCCTTATTACTGTGGTTTAGCCAGCAAAATCCCAGCTATTGCCCTGCCTTGTCTCCTGAGCGGGAGCAGGAACAGGATCCAGCGGCTGCGGGCTGGACAAAGACCCTCTGAACTGTCAGCCACGGGTGGACACTGGCTGTTCTTCCCCTGCTGTCCTTTCAGTCTGCTGGGTCAGATTTCACCAGGAACACATGCCACCGTGAACGGTGCACAACACGCAAGGCGGCCGAGAACCTACTTCAATCCTTCCCACAGGGCGTTTCTGGTTTAAAATACTTTAAAGGGTAATACATTCCTGTTTGATTACATGCATTAGGATGAAACTACCACAGCAATGAACCCTCAAACAGAGTCTCTTCAGTCATGACAGGAGAGAGGAGAAACACAGTGGCTGAAAACAGAGAGCACAGATCCCGTTGAGCCATCCCCTTACCAGGCAGCGCAAGCACATTTCGCCGAATTGTCTATTCAAGTGCTTAAAAATACTAGAAAAGGTGTTTTCAGTTAGTCAAGGGCTTGGAGCTGACACTGCCACATGGTTACGAACCATGTGGGCATGCGTTGTCCAGAAAACCTGCTCATGAAAGCAGCTTTTTCTACAAATCACTCCTGCTGTCCCCAAAGGCTTTAAGTTACTGAGCAGAAATAAACACACCCATCATTTAGGTGACGCTGAACTCCCGCCTCAAAACGGTGGGACAGAGGAGACCAAGAATTCAAACAGTTCTCAGTAAACTCCATCTATGCTGGCTGAGTAATTGCCTCCAGGAATGTAAGTGACAGCATAATGTGATCTCAGGTTGGACCAAGGGACACCTCAGTTTGAGGGATAAAGCTTGTAACTGAGTCACCAGCCTGCCACTCGCTTCGAAAATGTCACTTAATTTAGGAAACAAGCCCATCGATCCCACTAATTTGATTCTTAACATTATTAAGTGCCCTTCTTTGAGGAGATGAGCAGGGACGCCTTGATTCTGACCATAACCTCTTCATCCTGGTAGAAGGGATAAAATGCAGTTGCAGTTCTATTTTTATTTAATTGTGTTTTCTTATTAGATACAAATTACCAGAGCCTGAGTGTGATGAACTCCTAAATTAGGTGTCCAGGGTATGAATCCCTGCGTAAAATCCGGGGCATGTGACTTTTCCACGTTTCAAAGCAGTTTTATAAATTGTGGTTACGCAGGAAAATTTTATAAGAAATGATAGATGGTTGTTAATTCATCTGGCGTGTATTTAAACGGCATTATTTCTGGGCACTTATCCTAATGAAATCTCCAGTGAGCAATGTGCATGTAATTTCATTGGAATTATACAGCAACTGAGCATGATGTAGGACCCAATCATGCTAACGCTGGCCCAAACAAGCAGTGCTGGAGCAGAAGAGGCCAATTGGTATTATTTGAGGAGCTATTCTTTGTAATAAAGTTAACCGGGGTGAACTAATACGATTTTAATGTGAAAATAATACGTGCTTCCCTAGGTGCTCCATGCTGCAACCCCAGAAGTTAAAACCTGGTCTTCTCAGTACGGCGATTTTAGATTTTTTGGTGACATGAAGGGGGAGATGGTTGCTTGCTGTGGAGGAGCCTCACAGGTACAGAACAGCAGCACTGCTCTCACTGAGCTCCTGGGTGAAAGCCTTGTAGCTGTGGTGGCCTAAATTTTCCCGCAGTCTTTCCCAGAGCATCTAATTTAGTCGAGAGCAGAATTCACTAACTGTTTCTTTTCTGGAGACTTCCAAGGCTGAGACGCCTCCTGTTGATGAGGTCCCATCATCTGCATCGCTGGAACAGGCAGCCCTCATGGCAAAGCACAAACCAGTTGGGTTTCCCTTAGTTTCAGTTCACGAGCTGGAGAGTCACGTTCAATTCGTACCCTAGCAAGATCCACCCTTTGCGCTGTCCTGTTACAGCGGGGCTCGGGAGCTGCAGCAGGTGGTGGATACCTCAGGATGGGAAGAGTTGTTCCTTGCCATACCCCATCCCGTGCCCTTATCCCACAGGTTAGATTTGAAGAAGCTATGAGTGCAAAAGGGACCGAATTTGGAAAAGCAGCCGTTATTGCTTCACCCTTTCTGTGCAGAACAGAACTATCTACACTTACTTCAATAAAACCAGTAGTTAGCTATTACTCCTCTTTCTATATAGATTGCAGTGACAGACTCCTCTAAATTGTGGATTCGTTTGAAGAACGAAGAAGCACAGTTGTTTTCTTTTGAACATTCATATTTGCAGGAATAAAAGGCCCCTCCCAAAAGGCCCCGTGATGAGTCCAGGAGTTTGAGGTGTGTAGTCACACACGGATAAACAAAGGGAAAGTCGCCTTTTCTGGAGTGTAGTACTTACAGCTCTCGAGTTGCAGTCTGCACATCTGTGTGTCCATGGGGTATTTTGACAGGTCCATGTTACAAGCAACAGTAGTGGTGATTCTGTGGGGAGAGAACAAATTCAGAAGCTACAAGAAAAGCACGTAAGGAAACACGTCTGTTTGTCAGAGCAAACAGGCCCACAAAGACTCTGCTCTGTCACGCAGATCGCTTTAACTGATGAACTGAAGGGACTGAGAGAGCGAAGGTAGACTGCAGCCACACTGCAGAGGGCAGGGTAACCAAAGGAGGAATTTTGCTTTGCTCTGGGGGGAGATTTAGTGCGGATTCACAGGTTTTCCGCAGTTTGCATGTCTTGAGAAGTCACCACTTGTCACCCAAGGCACAGTAACTAACTGCACTCACACTCTGGCTTGCTCTGATATGAGGATAAACGAACATTACTCTGCAGTTACGTGGGACGGTTTCTGTGAGCTGAGGAGAGATGACTGTGAGCTGCTGATACGGGTCAGTGCGTGTCTCTGCAGCACACGTGCAAGTAAAGCAGACGTCTGCTAGAAAGCAGAAATCACGGCTGCATGGCACTGGATAAGCAAATAGTTTCCCACTACCTGTTTGACTTCTACTGATACGGTGTCCTCCCTTGGCTCCTCCCCACCTCCACCTGACACGAGACTTACCCCAGGTGACACCCAGACTTGTGAGCTTTCTGAGCAGGCACAGTGCTCAGGGCACAGCACGTCTGTCCCAGCGTGGGGATCCTGGATCCTCAACGGGCATTTCCAGGAGGCCAGAACAGGCATAATGGATCACAAGAGTACGATCCCAATTAGTTTGTTGGCCCCAAACTCATTCCCCATGGACAGCTGGTTTCTGCTGCTGTCCAGAATGATTCTGGAAATCTATTCTGAACCATCAGCAACAGCAAAGCCAGAAGTTGGTTTACCTTAAGGCATACAAGATAGTGCCATTAGAGAACAATCTTATGAGGCGGTTCCCCACAGTGACGTCATGCAGGAAGGACCTTTTGGACTCCACAATGTACGTGTCTGGTACCCAGAGCAATTCCACTAGACGAGCATCTAGCGTGAAGCTCTTGTTGCCATGGAAGACCAAGCGGGGGTCTGTCCAGCGCTGCCGCAAATAGATTGTAGCCGTGTAATCCTGGGAGAGAGAGGAAAACCCGTGAGGATGCACATCCAGAGCGCCAGCATGGCCCCACCATGGGTGGGTACGTTGTGCAGAGCGCACGTTTGTTCTCCCTGTCAAAGCCCAGCTTCAAGCGCACACAGCAAATCTAATAAAACCATAGTTAAAATCTATTTGCTGTATGACACTTCTCATGTACTAACGCTCCGAGGAGTAAAGATGATACTCATCGTACTTTTTCTCTTTTTAAATGAGCAATTATTGTAATTGATGTTTCTGTGTGCGTTTTGCAGGTAAGAAAACAGACGGGAAGAGCACACTTGAGGCCACTCAGCAAGTCATTGACATTAAAAACCAGCCATTATCTAAAGCTGGAAAATGACACCCATGCTATAAACGCGATCACGAGAGAGCCATCAGCACTCTGGAGAAGGAAGGTAAGCAAATCCAACCTGTTATCTCACCGAGCACTTCGGGTATTGCTTGTACCATCCTTTTTAATACGAGTTTTGAATCTAAGGGCACTAGAGTGAACTTAGGGTTAGCCAGCCAAAATCTACCTGCAGCAGCTGGAATATTTTCACAGTGTCCCATCACAGAAGAACAAGCAGTACTCAGCTCTAACGGTAGTTCTTTACTGGGTCTTCTGGACAGACGCAGGGCACTGCGGTGCTATTGCACTTCCTTCCTTACAGAATCATAGAATTTTTTTCCATTATTTCCAAGGGGCCTGACTTTTTGACCTGCAGGACCTTTGGAGCCATGGTTATTTACTCACAAGGCTACATCACTACGGCCTCTACAGAGCCCTGTTCCCACCACAGCTCTGAAAGAAGTGGCCAACAGACACAGAAGAGCAAAGCAGCTGGAATACGACAGTTAGTTTCTGGGCCGAGCACGCAGGAAT
>NW_010414107.1:33997-34587 GCF_000710305.1 Buceros rhinoceros silvestris
CAGGCAGAGCCTACTCTTATCTCTTAGAAAATAAAAATTCTTTCGCTTACCATGTTGCTCTCGGATATACTGGAAATACTTGCGATGTCCAGACTCATGGCAATCTGAACAGGTTCTCCTGTGGAGGGAAAGGAGAGCTTAAACAGAGCGAAAGGCACTTCGATAAAAGTGCTCAGGATACTCTGTGTTTCTTTATCTATAAAACCACAGAAGCCCAAAGGGCTTCAGTTTCAGAGCATTAGAGGATCCAAACCAAAGTTGTCCCTGTTCTGGAGCTGGAGTTCTGTCCTTGGTGATGGCAGCAGAGAGAAAATCCCCCCAGCACGAGCTGTGCAGATCAGGGGTTTCGGTAAGAGCCTTTCCGAGGTGCTGGCCAAGGGGCAGGCAGCCAGGGCCAGCGGCCACAAGTCCCGCACAGGGACAAGAACCATACGGTTTGTACAGAGGATTTCTCACGCCCGGCTCTCGGAGGCCTCTCCACAGGCAGGTAGCGGAGGGCATCCCTGCTTCTCCGAGAGGAGACCCGCGGAGGCAGAGAAACGCAGCGGCTCCTGAGAGCGCGCACCGCGTTGGGAACCAGAGAGCACCAG
>NW_010414108.1:0-7174 GCF_000710305.1 Buceros rhinoceros silvestris
CAGCCCCCTCGGCTCCGCTCTGCCTGCCAGGCTCTGGCTCCTGCAGACTGCAGGATTTATTGCTGGGGAAATGCAGTGCTCCCACTTATAAAAGTAGGACATTCACTTGGCAGCTCGAGAAATAATGTGAGATCAGTTTAATTATTCCACAGAAATGCTCAGATTGTGCAGATGCCTAACTTAGGTTTAATATAATTAAGATAACTCATGTCTATAAACATGTCTGGGACTGAACCTGATGTTCCAGCCGCGGATCCAAGCCTGCGGTTTTCCTCCCTGATTTCAACTGGAGCTTTGAGCGTCCGAGAGCAGGATGCAGCCAGGCTCAGCCCTATGCCTCACCCCACCGGGCACCGCCAGGCCCTTCTGTTTGAGTCGTGATGCTGAGGAAGACGCTTTTCCCTGGTTCCCAGCTGGGCAGATGCTGGGCAGTCAGCTCCTGCGCTGGGGCACGCTGCCAACCTCAGGGCTGGCATCGGTCGTGCTTAATGGAACAGGAGAGAAAAGAAAAAACCCCAATTGCTGGCAATATCAAAACCGCCCCTTCCTCCCCGGCGTTTGAGACCAGCCGGGCTGCCCTGCCTGGGGTAGGTTTGCAGCCCAGCTGAGCTCAGATGCTTCTCCAGGGGCAGATGCTTGGGATCTGCTTTGCAAGGTGAGCATCTCCTTGGCATGGCAAATTCAGGAGCTCGTTAGGCATGAAATAGTTGAAATATTGCCTTGTTTTTCTCCATTTTCATCTCCCTCTGGGCTCTTTCTTCCTCCAACCTGGCCTGTTCCTCCCTCCCCTGGTGTGTGCTGCTCTTCACACCTTGAAACGCCTCCTAATGGTTTGTCAGCCCAAAATATCAAAGCTGGGATGTTACTTGCTAATGGGCACCTTGGCCAGGGTGTCCAAGGAGCCAGTGCTGAGAAACACCAGGCAAAACCACAGCGTCCTTCCAGCACCAGCCGGTCCCAATCCCCATCGATTCAGGCTGTGATTAACCTTCTCATTTTTAACCCTGACTTTAAAATCTCCTGCAGCACCGAGGTAACTGCAGGAATGACACACATCACTGCGGAGCAATTAGACCGAACGCACACACACACACACACACACAGAGGCGCAGCAGTACTGATTTCTGCATTAGCATGATAATGAATGTTCTCACTAGAAGCTTGTAATTATGTTTCCTCTTTTTTTCCCCTCCCCCTGAAAGTATAATTAATTATGAATAGAGCCAAAGTTTGACGCTAACGCTTTTTTTTTTTTTAAAGCCCTTTTGGTTCTATTTCTGCCCTATTAAAAATTTATGAAGGAACCAGAGGTAAAGTCATTTTCCCAGACAGTTGCTCCTATAAATTCAGTGGGAATAATGTTAAAAATAATAATAGAAGAAGGCAGGAGGGGACTTCGCAGAAGGTTTTCTCCCACATTCTTTAGGCTGTCGCCCAAGTAGGGTGCTGTGTTTACCAGTCAAAACCCGCAGCCCATCCGTGTCATGGCAGCTCGGGGGGAGCCCTGCCAGTGGACAAGGACGTGCCTGTGGGTATCACGAGGTGACAAGAAGCTCCCAGAGGTGCCACTCCTGCAGGTCCCCTCCCCGAAGCAACTGCAGCCACGCAGGGCAGAGGTCAGATCAGGGTGGTGACGGGCTCTGGGAGGAAAAAACTTTATTTGTTTAAAATAGGAAAGGGATAATCCACAAGCGCTTTCAATACCTTGGGAAAGTTATTTAGGAGTACGAGAAGCAAAACCAGAAACTTCCAAGTGCTTTTCTTTCTCAGTCAGCTCACAGAGAAGGTAAAGGCTGTGTTTCTCACCGATAAAGCTTCGGTGTCTGTGCAGCTGCAGCGTATCAGCACCCTCCCGGGATGCCCGTCCCCACGGTGTCACGGCTGTACGCTGCAGGACAAACCCCGGGGTTTGGTCCCAAAGGCAGTGACGGCGTGACTGCTTGCAGCAGGGGAAGAGGCTTCTCCCCACCTCCAGCCTGCCTCGTCCTTGCCCTAGAAAAACTTTGTTTAACGACACCATCCTTTGGGGACAGAAAGCGGGCAAATGGTTGACACTGGCTCAGCGGTTTGGGGTGACTGGTGTAAATGTGTAGCCCTGGGGTCAGGGACCAGCGATGAACAGCACCTCCATCCTTCCAGCCGCCCCAGCACCGCAGGCTTTGACCCCTGCCGATGAAGCCCGTTTTGTTTCGCCGCCCTGCTCTGCTGGTTGCCATTCGTACCACCAGCCTTCCCTCGCTGTAGGTGTGAACTGTTTTTCTTTTTAAATTGCATTTATTCTAACAAATGTCTCATGCAAACACAATTGCAGGTTTGCTGGAGGGAGATGCTATTTGCAGGCGGCCTTGCATAAAGGCAGATTTATTCTCCTTCCATTCATTTGAAGCTAAAGTAATAGCTCTAACTACATCTGACTTCTAATAAGCGCGTTACTGGGAACAAACCTGTATTCTGCACGTATTTCCCTCTTTGTCAGCTCCATCTAGGCACTTTTTCTCCCTCGCTTTTTCTTTTTTTTTTTTACAATAACAAAATCAGAGCCTTGTCAGTTGAAAGTTTATACGCCCTATTTATAGCACTCCGCTGTCTCCCGGCTTTTATGTTCCAGCACAAGTAGCTCTTTACCCTCTGCTCGCAAGGAGCCGAGCGTGAGCCTGAACAGAGCCTGCACCTCCAGAACAGCTCTTTCATCCTTCCCCGCAGAGAGAAGCACATCCTGCGCTCCGCAGGCTCGCCTGCTGCGGCTCCAGCCTTGCTGGAGAAGAGCACCTGTCCCCGCAGGCCGGAGGACCCTGCCCTGGGAGTTTTGCTACCTCTTTTGGTCGGTGCATCCTTGAACCTGGGGGGTTGCTGTAGGGAATGGGGGTGTTTTGCTGGGCACCAGCATGGTTTGCTGCTTGCGGCTATTGAGCAGCTTGCTGGTCATCACCAGTCCTGTCTTCTGATGTGTGAGGGCTGAGAAGGCATCGCCAAAGTTTGACACACAAAATTGCCATCTGCTCGATGACTTTCATTAAAGGAGAACATGAGTGTTCCTCCAGGGAACTTCAGTGGTTACTGCAGTGACTTGTGCAGTTAAGCTGATATCCAATGCAGTTTGTGTATTTGGGCTTTCACAGCCAGACAAGCCCTGATTCAGCATCGCCCATGGCTGCTCCATGGGCTGGTTCCTGAACTTCTCTGTCCCTCGTCTCCGGATGTTACTCGGGATGAGGACCCATAACAGGGTCTGGCAGAGGTACAGAGGGAAGGCTCCCTGCCTGCAGGCTGCAGTTCCCAGCACGGCACTGGCTGAGATGGAAAGCAGAGAGTGTGGTTTGAGAACAAGTCAGAGTCACCAGAAGCTGCAGCAGGCTTGCAACCCCCCAGCCCAGCGTGCCAGCTCTGCCGGCTGCTTCCCAAACCTCCAGGTTCCTCGTGTCAACCCCGGCTGGCGGGCTGTGGGAGGGGAACTGGTGCGAGCCAGGCGCCAGCACTCCCATCCCACTCAGTGCCTCCGAGCCGGTGCGCACACAGGCTCCTTTCCTCTCTCTCAGCAGAAGGCACAGTGTCTCCTCTGTTACCGTGTCCTTCGCGGCACGTCATCAGGGCTCAGGCAGGACTCTCTCATCTGTTTCGGGAGGAAAGATTAGGATAAAAGGGGCTATTGTGCTCTTTCCCCTCCAACTAAGTTTAATCCCAGTGAAGGGAAAACTCTAAATGCGGATGAGAAGGTCCTGCTCAGATGAGATGTTCACAGGATAAACAAACACTACAGAATAAAAGTACAAAATAACAACAAAACTGCAAAATAAACGGTGTTTCATGCAGGAACACAACTGGCTCCTGCCCAGTCCGGAGAGCCAGGGCTGGAGGAGCGGAGCTCTGCCATAGCCTGGCTCCTCCGTGGGGCTTTGCTTGCTGCAGAATCGGCCCGTCTGTTAAATATAGCTGATGAGCTGTTCTTGAATTGCACCTAATTACGTCTCCTCTCCAGCACGCCAGCGCTTCCTGGCTCTTTGGAGCTACAAGGAGCCGGATGATTGCGGCTTGAACTCCTCAGGTGGAGCGAGACGCTCATTTGTCACCCCCTGTTTGGCTGTCTCCTGCTTGGGAGGAGGGAGATGAAAAGTTGAATTCTCTGAGAAGGGAGGGGTAAAAAACAAAAAAGAAGAAGAAAAAAAAGCCCTGTGAGATTCCTTTTGAACTCTTTGCTCATTAAGATGTCAAAAGGTTGGATGCCCCAGCAACTGCTTCTCCTCTCTAAGCAGGGCTCGAAATTGCTGCAGTCACGCGGGGAATTTGCAGGCGCTTGCCCAGCTCCCTGTCCATGGGAAGGTGCCTGACAGCTACAGCACCCCTCCTGTAAAGCTTCTCTAACGTAGGCAAGTACAGTTCTCCCAGCCAGCAGCAGTCACGCCCTGGGGACCTGGGTGCCAAGTCCTCGTCCTGCATCACCCCACCTGCTGCTCCATGTGCCTTTTCTGTGCCTCTCCAGCCACACTGAAAATATCAATTCAGCGCCCCCGTGGACTTCATCTGGAGCAAGACACTGCCTGAACAAACAACATTTGGGGTTTTTTTAGAGACTGACTCCCAAGGATTAGTTTGGTTCTGCTGAGGATTTTTTTTTTTTCCCCAAGATTTTGCCCAATTTCAGGCAGTTTCTTGCCAGCCACTTCATCCAACCCCAGGAGTTGCAAAACTTCTGCCCCATTTTTTCTGGGTCCTCCTTACGCTGCACATCTTCTGTCTTCTGTTAAAAGGTGCTTCTTCACCCCAAAGCAGGACTCTCTCTGGAGTTCAAGTGGGTACAGAAAAGGGAAATACTCTTTTCCCGGTCTAAAAAATAACAGTTATCTTAAAATGAAAAACCTACACAAAAAGCATTTCCCCATTCACACAAGGAGCGACACATCCAAACAGGGGAAGCTCTTGTTTTGCCAGGACGGCGTGGGAGGGGCGAGAAGGGCCCCAACTCCAACTTCAGCTCAGCTTTTTGGGGAAGAAAACCAAACCCTGGTATCCCTAGGGGGCCAGAGGCTGGAAGTACGGGTAGGTTTTGGGATCATGTGGCAGCGAGTGATGCCCTTCTGCAGGAGATAGTGCTCCAGGGCTGTGCTAGGTCACCATGAGAAAAGCGGGAAAGGCACAAAGCGATGCCGTGGGCTGAAATCCTGAGCCCCCCAGGAACGGGGCTGCTCCGTGCCGAGGCATGCCAGGACATTGCCAGCAAACCATCGCAGGCTGAGCGAGGCGGGTCCCCTCCTCACCGCCATCGGAGAAGGCTCCTGCCTGGCCAGCTGAGCTCGTTACAAACCCAGACAGAGCTGTCGTTACAAATACACTTCAGATCTCTTCTGTGGAGAAAGAAAAGCACCAACATGACCAAAAATATGCAAAAGATCAACTCTGGTTAGAAGAGGCCTGGCTACTAGTTTCAGTCTCAGGCATTTGGCTTTGCTGTGGGAAGCCCTCATCGGTTTCTGCTGTTTTACTCATAGCCAAAACTATGATGAAACCAGAAATGAATGTGTTTTTTTCTGTCTTATTACAGTAAGCATCATAAATTATTCACCCATGAGACTAAACCACATTTCTTACTCAAAAGGAGCTTCCTTTTCTCTTCAGGGGCTTAGAGTTCAGAGCCTCCCTGGGCTGGCAGAAACCCTGGAGGGGAGGAGGCTGGTGGCGACTGGTGTGTCCAGTTGCCCCTGGGAATCCCGGGGCTCTTCCACCCGCCACAGCCTGAACACCTGGGGATACCACCACCAGCTTTGACCCAGTGTCCCCACGGTGTCCCGGACCCAACTGCCCCACGGTGGGAGCAAATCTCGTTAGGTGGGGTGAGTGTGGGTGCAGGGACAGAGATGGGGCAGAAGAGGGTTTTGGGGCAGTTTCCAGCAGGCAGTGGGGACCCCCATCACAGCACCCCTGCACCCTGAGCCCTAGTGCCAGATCCTTCTGGAAATGCGTGTCCTAGGACAATGTCAGTCTAATCAGCGCCCTCTTCGTTAGAGGGACCTATAATTAGAAACAGCAGCCAGCCATCTGCTTTTATCTTGTCACATCATACAGTGCCTCTCCACTGTCCTTTATTAACGGCCATTGTTTTAAATCAGCGTGTCCCTTCACCCCCAACTGCGTCTTATCTCACTTTCATTATTGCTAATGACTGGCACTGGCAACGCTCTGTGGCGGAGAAACGAGAGTGAGCAGCGCTGGGAGCACTGCAGAAAGCGAGCCTGCGTTTGCTGCCTGCCTTGGGGCTTCACAGCCCTGCCAGCGGACCTTCCCGCAAGACCCTCCGCCTCGTGACAGGCACCAGGGCTGGGAATAAAAAACACTGAGGAAAATTGCTTTCAAATACTCTGGGTTTTTTCAGCTTGTAAAATGCTTTCTCAATTTTCTTGTTGCATAGTGCTGCCGGCAGGGATGGCATCTGCCCGGACATCGAGAGGACATCCTCGTTCAGACCAGGGCTGGGCTAATGGGGCCAGGGGCTGGCGGGTAGCAAGGAGCAAAGGAAGGAGCAAAGCTCTTTTTATATATCTTTAAATTTGGTGCCTAGACAAAAGCGTAAGACATATAAATGGATTAACAGCCATGGTTTATTAGCACTCCTTAATTCACTTCGCAGGGCTGAGGGAAAAGTTATTAGCAGATGTATGGCCAGTAATAAGCTAATTATAACCCTGTCAGATCGGAGATTTGAAGAGGTGGGTAGTTTTGTGTGCGAGATAACTGTAATTGTCTGTTAAACATTATGAATTAATATTGATTCAATAAAGCTGTGGCCATTTATTTCTGTGGTACAGACCAGTTAGTTATCCCGCAAGCTGCCCCAGCACCATGGCAGGCAGCAACCCATCCGGCCGAGGTGAGCAGCTGGGATGCCAAGACACACACGCAGGACCAGTCGCTGAGCCTGTGTCCTCATTGATGTCCTCACCCGTCGGTGTCCCCATCACTAGCTTTGACGGGGACCTGACTCCTGGCTCAAAATTAGTTCCCCGCGTCCTGCTGCACGGCAGCGGCTTAGCCCCGGGGTCATTATGCATCTTGTGGGTTGAGACAGCATCGCCCTGCACCCCTCTGTCCCCCGGGGACGGCTCTGGAGGGGGTGAGCTGGTGTGCCATGCGAAGGCATGGTGAGCCAGCGGCTGCGAGGAGGCGCGGGGCCGCCGCGCCTTTG
>NW_010414108.1:7232-8654 GCF_000710305.1 Buceros rhinoceros silvestris
CTGGAGGGGGTGAGCGGGTGTGCCATGCGAAGGCATGGTGAGCCAGCGGCTGCGAGGAGCCGTGGGGCCGCAGCGCTTTTGTTGTGGGTAGGAAGCGGAGAGCTCACCAGCTTCTGCCGAAGCCCGTTAATCAGTGGTCTGATCTCCTGCTGATCTTAACTATTTCTGACTGTAAAAACGTAAAAGGTGTCTTTGTTTGGTACCAAAGGAAAGCACATGGCTGCCTGGCGAGGAGTGTTCAACTTCTCTGTCTCATTGGGGGAGAAGCTTTGCCGCTGCCGCCTGCTGTTACACACATGCCTGCCGCAGGATGCCATGCTGGACCAGGGAGCCTGAACGTGGCCCGCTGCGCCCTGTGCTGGGTGGAATGTGCTCCTGTGCCTGGTGCCCTCATCTCTGGGATGCTGCTCGAGCGCTTCTGCTTCAAGGCTCTTCCCCAACAAAACCATTGGGTGGCTTTGAACATTTTTTTTTTCCAAGTGATTTTCTTCTCCAAACTGATTTGGAGTTGAATGCATTCACTCCATCCACTCTACTGTCATCTCTGTGCCATTTATTGAAATAACATGGTAGCCATCTCTAGCCACTACCGCTGCTAGCAGGTCCTTCGCGAGAGACGTGACCTCACGTGCCCCCCAACACATTCAAACCTGCAGGCAACCTCAGCACAGCTTGTGAGGAGCCGATGCGAGTGTGCAGGTCTGCTGGTGACGGGTGTTTTGGGGCGGCCAGATTGAGTATCACTGCCAGACCCTGGCACAGGGCTTGCAAACCCAACCCAAACCCGCTGTGGGGGGACACAAGGCAGCTGCTCAGGATGGCTTGGCCCAGCCGTTTGGGAGAGGGAGCCAAGGAACTATCCAGAGACAGAGGAGAGGCCAAATCTGATGGCCATGGTCATGCGGGAAAGCACAACTCTGCAACTGGCCAAGGCCAGGCTGGACGGGGCTTTGGGCAACCTGCTCTAGTGGAAGGTGCCGCTGCCCATGGCAGGGGTTGGAACTAGATGATCTTTAGGGTCCCTTCCAATCCAAACCATTCTGTGATTCTATGAATGGCAGCATGCCAGGATGCTCATGGAGGTGCCTCCTCTGCGGCAGGGCTGATGCACAGGGGTGGGATCACTCTCACACCTCGAGGACGAAGGCAGCCCTGGTGCCACTTAGATCATTTCCCAATTTACAGCCACCATCCAGGATCACTTCAGTTTTTCCCCTCTCGGCAAGTTGCTGAGTGCCACCTACTTTGGGATACTCATGTTGCATCATTTTTTTCCGTAAACCATTGCCAGCTTGAAGGCAAGCATGGAACAAGGCAGGCGCAGTCATCTCCTGCAGATGTGGAGCGTGGCCGTGGGGAGCCAGTGCAAGACCCTACTGCCACCAGCCAGCTCCCCCGGTTTTTCCTTTCCTTTCCCTCTAC
>NW_010414108.1:8749-11284 GCF_000710305.1 Buceros rhinoceros silvestris
GCGTGGCCGTTGGGAGCCAGTGCAAGCCCCTCCTGCCACCAGCCAGCTCCCCAGGTTTTTCCTTTCCTTTCCTCCTCCTCCAGGGCAGCAGGCAGACATCTTTAGTTTGTGGGGCTTTTTCCCCCAAACTGGATCCACTTCCCCAAGGCGAACTCCAGCCCTTAGTGAACTGCCTCCGAATTCCTCTCATGCCTGGAGCAAGTAAAGGCAGGTCACCGGGGCGGTGGGAAGGTGCTTAGGAGGGAGCCACGTTGCACTATGCAGGGCAGGGGTGCAAACCTGCTGATCCCACCCCTTGCCAGCCCCTCTGCAGTGCCGGAGCGGGGGGGCGGGTCAAAGTTGTCCCCACGTTAGCACCACAGGTTGTGGAGGGTGAAACATCCTTCACGATTTTCACAGGCATTGGTCCTAGTGGGCTGATGCTCCGATAAAGTCAATTACAGGATGACTTAGTTTAAAGGCTGCGGCTGGGTTTAAAAGTAATTACTTTTCTCTGAAGGGTGGTTTCAAAGTGAGGGTGGCTCCTGTTTTGCATCTCACTGCTTTTCCTGGAGGAGTTTAGGTGAACCCAAGTAAGAAAATGCCCCAATTTCTTGAAGTTGTGCTGGGCACGGGGCAAGTTTAATGTAAACCATGTCGAGATGAGAATCTGAGGCGGGACTCCAGCTTTCCGCTGAGATCTGAAATCCCCGTCTTTGATGCAGCCAGTTTCAGAGGCACGTCACATTACCATTTTATCTGATGGAATAGCTATCAACGGCAGCTTCGAAGCAAGAGCTATGGAAAATCTGTGTAAGCTATCTGCAGCCTCGCAGCGCAGATACGCTTTGATTACAGCGACAGCCCGGCTCTGTCTCCTGGGTTTAACGTGTGTGTACGTGTCCGCTGCGGCACGGCGACCTGCGCCAGCTCTGCCGCTGCTCTGTGATGCTCAAGGCAGGCTCGCCGTAGTCTTTGCTTCCATAAAGCCGCAGTTCCCAGAGGCTTGGGACACTGCCACAGTCTCATCTGGGATTTAAGAAGCTTCCAGCTTCCACAATCGCAGGGAAAAAGCTGGAAAATGCAAAGCCTCGAGGCTCCAAAAGACAGAACCCCGTTGCACAGAGCACAGTGTTGCTGGCTGGTGTTTGCAGGGCCATGATTTTAAGGCCAAGCTCGTTGTACTTGCTTTGAGACAGGGAAGGGGTTTTCTTTCCCAGGCTCAGCAATACCGTACAAACGCGTCCAGCCTCTTGTGTTAAGGAGAGTCACATGCTCCTCGTTAGGAGGTTGTTGAGATGAGGGTGATGAAGGCAGGATCTGAGCTAAAGAGGTTCACCTTGGCCTTGGCCCACACTCGGAGCCGCTTACTCCACAACAATGGGGCAACACGTTATTTCTGGGTAATTTGGGTATTATTTTGGGATTACTGGGCGCAGCAGTTTTGCATAATGATTTTATAAACACCATTGGGATGGTGTTTATCTGGTGGCTGCTGGTTACAGACGGCCAAGCTGCCAGAAGACATAGAAACGCAGAAGGAAATAATCCCCGCTATTGTAAGAGCAATGGCACGGTGAAAATCCCATATTCACACTGCGATACCAGCCCAGCGATTCCCGTCGGGACCACGAACTTCTGGACCGGAGGAACACGGGCAAAAACCCCATCTGTGCTCTGGCAGGGTATTCGGCGTTGCTGGAATGTGTGTTCAACCCTAAGGGGTTTTTTAAATACATTTGATTATAATGTTGTTCAAAGGTGGCTGGAATCTAAAAGCCTGGCTCCTGGCTCCTGTAAAATTAATGTCTTGAGTCTGTTTGCCGTGGTACGGGACTTGCCTTCCATTCACTAAGTGAAACGTCACAGCTATTAAAAAAAAAAAAAGCTGAGAAATGCTGAATCGCTGGAGCAGAGACACCCCGCAATGCAACACTGATAAATTCGGTCCTTTATCTTCCAAGATAATCACATCTTCAAGAGGAAGATTTGATCTGCTGCTTTGCTCCACAGGACGCTCAGCCTGTGAGAGAAAGACGTACAAACAGAGACGTGAACCGCGTGGAAGGTGCTGCCCGAGGCCGCCCAGCTCCCGTGGGCACGGCAGGGCAACTTTTCCTGCTCCTTGTGGCACATCGGGCTCCTTCGAGGGGATTTGGCTCGTGCTTCTGAGTTAAACTCATAAACTCCTCAAGTTTACCAAGGTGTGTGCCTGTGCTTACGCATCGAGTTGGGTGACTTAAGGAGACGGAGCCTGGGCCTGGGAAAGTCCCTGTGCCCCACAGCGACGCAGCTGTATTGGGGCAAGGAATGCCGTGAGCTGCCTGCCCGCTGTCCATGGAAATGCCACTCGTGGAGGTGTGGAAAAAGAGAAATAAAGTGTGGAGGGGCAGAGTGGTGGGGAACTTGAGATGTCCACCTCTGCCCACGTTGCCTGCTGGAGCAGGGAGGAGGAAATGGAGGTTTGCAAGATGCTTTTCCAGCCTTTGGTGTGGTGCATTACCCACGGCAGGGTCCAGAGTGGATTCTCCTGGGTGGGGGGCATGCAGTGGTGGA
>NW_010414108.1:11447-11731 GCF_000710305.1 Buceros rhinoceros silvestris
GCAGGAATGGAGGTGGATGAGGGGGCATGACCTTCCTCAGCCCTCCTGGGAGGATGGAGGGGGAGAAAAAGTGGGATATTAGTAAAAATTAGAAGCTGGGGTGTGAGACGGGCAGATGGGAACAGTGTGGGAGTGACCCGGTTCCTGCAGGCAGTCGCTTGTCGAACAGTTCAGGTTTTCCTGCAAAAATCAGCCCCTGGGGAGGGTTTTTGATGTGGCGGGATGGCAGGGCAGACCCTGAGCCAGGGCTGGCAATGGGTTCTATTCTGGAGAACCTGGGGGCA
>NW_010414108.1:11923-12123 GCF_000710305.1 Buceros rhinoceros silvestris
TGCAGGACAGCCCTGGGCACCAACTTCCCGGGGCTGTAGCTCGGTAGCATCCAAGAAACCCTCCGACCCTCTCCGAAGCGCTGGCGTCTGACATGGCACCATGGGGTTTTGCTGGGCCAGCTCATGGCGTGGGCGAGAACCCCTCATTTTCACCCCCAAAATTATTGATGACACCCAGTGGCACCGATATAGCTGGTGGC
>NW_010414109.1:0-2665 GCF_000710305.1 Buceros rhinoceros silvestris
CAGAGCCTGCTGGAGGGGCGGGAGGATGCTTCCAATAACACCAGACTCAATGCTGTCCTCTTCATGGCGAGGCTGTGCCAGTCCCTGCCCGAGCTGTGCCCTCACCTCAAGCAGTGCATCCTGGGCCAGTCGGGCAGCGCGGAGGCGGCGCTGAAGGAAACTCGCTCCACCAAGAAGCTGGGGAAGGGGAAAGCCCAGGAGGTGACCCCCGTGCAGGCCAAGTGGCAGGGGGGGAAGGCAGAGCTCGTGCAGCAAAGCCTCTTTGCTTACCAGATCTGGAGTTCAGCTGTCACCAGAGTAAGGAGCTGTTTCTCTCTTCACAACTGCTCTCCGTGGTCAGCACCGCTGCTGAGAGCTCACCACACTGCTGCCACACTGCCCGCTCGGCCTGGCAGCTCGGTGACACCGGTGGGACGGGCTGTAGAAGATTCCCTTTGGGAGGAGAGGGGGGATGCGCGAGGTTGGTCTCTCCGCGGGCAGGAGCAGGTTCCCGTTAGAGCTGTGACTGGGTGCTTCTGTGTTCTGCGCCCTAGGGTCTGGTTCGGTGCTTTGCCCACACGCTGCTGCTCGACACAGCCGGCTCTGTCTTAGCCACAGCCACCAACTGGGACGAAATTGAAATTCAGGAGGAGACGGAGTCGGGAAACAGCGTAACATCGAAGATACGGCTGCCTGCACAGGTACGAGCAACGTCCTCTCAGTAAACGCAGAGAAGGAGTCTGCTGGGAGGAGAAGAGCGCCGGTCAGACGGTGCTGACGCGCTGCTGTGGTGGTGTGAGCAGAGGGCAAACGCCCCTGAGTGCCCTTATTTGCTCTTTGAGATACTTGCATCCTAAGGACAGAGCTCAGAGGAAGGAAAATAGATGGTTGCCGCTCTATGTTCACGTTGGGCTTTCCATGGGTGTGGGGTGGTGCGGGAATGATATGGTGACAATTGCACAGAGGGAGAGGAGGGCCAGGACATGAGAAAGCTCTGTGTTTGCACAGTGCGGGAGGGGCTGGACAGGGCAAGAGCCGGTTGTAGTGAACCTTATAAAGTGCATTTTGTTGATTCTGAAGGTAAAAGCAGCTGGGGGAGGCCCAGGAGAAGAGCAAGGGAGTACAGGACAGGTGGTCAGAGCAGGGTCAGTGGTGACAGCAGAGGAACATCCCTCTGGTAAAAGTCCCTGGGGGACTTTGAGGACTGCTATAACCAGAAGTCTGGTGTGTCAGTGAATAAAAACCTGTGAGGCACTCGAGCTGTGCTCTGGGGCAGGGGGGTCTCGGCGGCAGGGCTGTGTGGTTGCTGAGGAAGCAGGAAGCGGGTATCACCAGCACTGAAGCGATGTTGGGCTGCTGATAAAGGCAGCGTAGCTTGCAGACCCCGCCAGGTAACACTGGTTTCTTACCCAGCCGTCATGGTACGTCCAGTGCCTCCTCTTCAGCCTGTGCCAGGAGGTGAACCGGGTCGGTGGCCACACGCTGCCGAAAGTCACCTTGCAGGAGCTGCTGAGGACCTGCATGGCAGAAGTGCTGGCAGCCTACGAACAGCTCGTGGAAGAGAAGCAGGAGAAGGTACGTGAGCGGGACCAGCCCTCGCCCCAGCTGGCGTGGGACAGGAGGTTACTGGGTGATGTGCATGTTCCCGTCCCTCCAAACAGAAAACACCTGCCTGGGGGAGCTGGAAACTCCCAAAAACGAGGCAAAAAGGGCTCAGACACCATATGACGTGCCCAGAATGGTTCGGTTCGGCTGGCTGTGTCCTGGAGCTGGTGTTTTTAGACAATTTCCCCTGACGCAGACCTTTGACAGCCCCAGTGTGAGGGAAGAGCCCTGTTCCTGACTGTCCTTTCTGCAGAAAGCAGGCGCCTTCCCCATGACCCAGAACAGAGCCCTGCAGCTACTCTTCGACCTGCGGTACCTCAGCATCATCTTGAGGGCGAAGAGCGAGGAAGCAAAAACCAGCAGGATCAAGCATGACTCTGGGTACCGTGCGGTTCTGGGTTTCAGATACAAACTATTTCTTGTAAGGCCCTAAAACGGTTCAGGCCAGGAGCGTTCCCAGCTGCAGGGAGCAGGGTGGTGTCTTGGGCTTCAGGGGAGAAGGGCGGCGCAGGCTCTAGGCTCTGCCATCTTCACTAAGCTCACACTGAAGATCTAGAAGGGAGGGGTGGGGTTCTGTGGCTGAGAGCTTGAGGACAGTGGGCTGGTCTCCCCCTGCGCCTGTACGGCAGCAAGGATGCTGTCAGAGGATGTCCCTGGAGAGGACAGTTTCACCCAAGGGTTAAAACCTTGCGGATGATCCAGTCTTGAGCACTGAGGCACCTCTGGTACCACTGGGAGAAGGTTCCTCCACACAGATCTTGTAGGTGGTGCAATAGCTGGAAACCCTTGAGGCTGTTGTGCTGAGCAATGCCCAGTTTGCCCCGTCCCGTCTTGAGGGGCTGTTTCAGGGGACCAGTGGCACCAGCAGCCGTCATGGGGCTGTAACCCCTGACGTGATCCTCTGCTCTGCTCCTAGGGTCGAGAAGGTGATCGACTTCCTGGAGGGACACATAGACCCCTTTGACTTGGACGTCTTCACCCCGCACTTGAACAGCAACCTCAACCGCCTGGTTCAGCGAACCTCCGTGAGCACGGGGTGGGCTGGGGGGGGCCGGGGGGCTGCGGAACTGCCTCTGAGGGG
>NW_010414109.1:2774-6477 GCF_000710305.1 Buceros rhinoceros silvestris
TGAGGGGCAGCCGGGGTGGCTTTATAAACTGCTTAACGCCTAAAGATAACTGCTGGCGCTTCCTGGGACCGGGGAAGGGTATTTAATGCCCGCTGAAGATAAGAGGAGCTTGTTGAGCTGGCTGCGCGGCGCCTCGTCGTGCGGGGAGTTGGCTGAGCTTTATCTAAGAGGATTCACGGGGCCCTGTGTGGCGCTAATTAGGTTAAGTGGTGCTGAAATGGGCGCAAAGCTCAGCTACGGTCACACCGAGCAGCGCCCGTTAAAAGCGAGAGTGACGGGGAGGGAGCCAGCCGACTCGCTAGGGGCGTGGTGTGTGTCCCCCCGAACACAAACCGCTCCTTGGGGCCGTGCAGGTTCTCTTCGGCTTGCTGACCGGGACGGAGAACCAGTACTCGAGCAGGAGCAGCGCGCTGAGCTCCCAGGAGCTCCACAACATCTTGCCGTTAGCATCCAGCCAGATCAGGTGAGGGACTCGGCTCCTGCGCATGTTCTTGTGGCCAGAATTGCTGCTTCCTTGTGACCAGCCACGTTTCTTTCTCCCGTCTCTCAAGGTTTGGCCTTCTGCCGCTGAGTATGTCGAGCTCACGGAAGAGCAGGTCTGCGGCCAGGAGCACAGAACGAGCCCAGGTGGGTAAGACAGACCTGTATTCACTTTTTACCAGGGCTCATTCTCCCACCACCACTAGAAAAAAAGAAAGTAGCCAAACAGTTAATATTTAACCTGGTTTTTATTGTCGGTAAAATGAAAGAGCCGTTACGGCAACACAGCAGGGGATGTTTTGGATGTCGCCTTGACCCTCAGAAAACCCCTCAAGGCCCCTGGTTTTGGGTGCCAGCTGCTCTGTGGTAAAACACACGCTAACCACCACGAAAACGCAGCGAGGACTTACACAGATGAGGCGTTTTGGGGTCAACGCATAAAAGACAGTTCATTTACAGATGGCTGCAAGAACGGCTGGAGGATCCGAGCTAATTATTTGAACTCCTTTCCAGGGCGACGCTGCCCTTTAGCTGCTGGCGAAGCCTGGCTGGGGTAATGAAGCCTGTGTGAGCAGCTTGGCCTGTTCCCCTGGCAGAGGCTCCGTGTTGTCCCGTGTCTGAGTTGTAGCAGTAGACACCCCTCGTGTGGCTGCGTTTCCCCAGCTGAGAACATCTCTGTCGTAAGAGCTCGCTCTGCTGAGGACTGGAAGAGCCAGGGAACACCTCGCTGCCACAGGAAGTGGTCATTAGTCATCTGTTTCCTTTAGCTATAATTAACCGGCAGTCCCTCAGCGCTGCTGCCTCTTCACTGGGCACGGAAACACAAAGGGCTGGTTTTATCACGGCAGCGTGACTCGTTCACTCTGCCGCTCTCGTTCTCCGTTACTGGGGAGTGTCAAGGCGCAATCACGGTTGAAGAGCCTGGCAGTGTCGGTGTTCCTCACCTCTCCCACCTCAGCAGGAGCGGCGCAGAGGTGTGCAGTGACATCTCCCCTCGCCCGCTGTGGTGGCACGCGTGTGTTCGGCACTAGCCACGCTTCTGGGTCTCTCCTTTGACACTAACGGTTCTGGAGAGGCCCAAGTCTGTAGTTACTCTTGCACCGTGCTCTTAGCAGACCAACAGCCCCTTCCCTTGGATCCGAATGATTTTTTTTGAGCGTTGAGTGACATCTGGAAGGTTGCCCCTCGCTAACGGCAGTGAGACGCTGTGCTTCTGCCCCTCACAACCGCCTCAGCCTGTCAATAACCCCTGCAGTGACACCCCTTCGGTGGTGGTTCCACTCAGCTTGCCTGGAGGAGCTGTTCTGCTGTAGCCTGCAGCTACTATGGGTGAGGGCGTGGAGTAAATCGAGCGTATGCTGTAATAGTTACTGACCCTCTTGTTTTGTAACAGGTTCCACCTCCTGCACTCACAAGAGCAGAAGACGAGGCTTCGCGCCCTGGCTCTTTGTTCAGGCAGCTCATCACCGAGGAGGAGGACACAGCTGCACCGTCGCTCTTCAAGTTGGGCTGGCTTTCGGGCATGACCAAGTGATGCAGTAAAAATAAAAGAGTTTGTCTGGGTATTCCCCTCCTCTGTGATCGTTCTCTCCCCTGGGCAAACAGCAGGAACGCCCCTGCTGCTACTGTCAGAGAAGTTCTTGTCCGTCCTTAGCCAGTCAGGGGTCAGGACTGTCCTTGTCCCCCCGCTGCTGAAGCAGAGGGGGAGCTGCTCCTTCTCCTCCTGTTCCTTAGAAGCTGTTAACCTTAAAGAAAAAACAAACCAAAACCAACCTCCACACTGTAAGAGAAAACCTTTCACAGTTTGAAGTAGGTGCTGGAGCAAGGGAAGGCTCCTCTCCCCTGCCAGAGCCCCTCCCCAGGCTCCTCTCTGCTCTTCTCCACAAGCACCAGGAACCTGCGCTCTGGGTGGACCCAGCAGAAACCTGACACTGCGGCTGCAGCCGCCTGAGCTCTCCCAGTTCTCCTTTCAGTGCAGGTCGAGCGAGATCAGGCTCGTGGTGCACCAAGCTGAGGGACAGGTTCCCCCCTGGGGCCATCCCGAGTGATTCCGGGGCTGGTACTGGTTCTCACTCGCTCTTAATTCTAAATGCTCAAAAAAATTATGTTGCCAAATAAATTTTTTACTAGTTTATTGAAATTAAAAAAAGACTTATAAAACTGAAGATGAACGTTGGAGAGAACTTTACATAAAGCAACAAACTGCTAACGAACAGATCAGGCAGTCGATTGGAACTGGGCGTTTTGCGATCCTATCACACAGATGCAGATTCTCGGCCTCCTCTTGACAAGAACTTTATAACCACCTCAGAAAGAATCCTATAAAAATTGCTTCAGAGCCCCTTTTTGCATTGCAATAGTGCAGCAAACCACAAGTAAACAATTTCCTGTTAACCTGTTATTTCAAATATAGACGTAAAAGGCAACAGGCTTTTCTGTGCAATTCGATTGAAGGAACTTGAAGGTTTTAACATGGGATCTACAGCGCTGTCCCTTCACAGAAGGCGGGGAGCTGGGCTCCATCATGTGGGCAGGCGGCCCCGGCTCTGTAGGCTGTGGAAATGTGCTTCCTTCAGGATCTGGTTGATGTGGAAATAAGGCCCCTGGCTCAGCGCCGACTGCTCGGGGAAGGACTGGGACGAGACGGGACTGGATCCTGGCACCATGGGATTCAGGCTGCTCTCCGCGCTGTACACCCGGTCTGGTCTGTGGATGCTGCTGCCGCTGCTGCTGCCGGTATCGCTGCTGGAGGACCGCCACAAAGAGAGGGGTAACAGCCGAGTCACACCATTGTCTCTCCTGCCCGCAACGAAGTGCCTCAGCTAAGCAAAACCACCTTTACCCTCAGTCCCTCCCTTTCCCGTTTCCAGCCTAACAAACACCCAGGTTAACAGCAGAGTCACACCATTGTCTCTCCTGCCCGCAACGAAGTGCCTCAGCTAAGCAAAACCACCTTTACCCTCAGTCCCTCCCTTTCCCGTTTCCAGCCTAACAAACACCCACCAAGCGCCTTCCTGGCATTCACCACTGCCGTGATGCCAGTGCACCAAAAGCGCGGCGGAGCCGAAGGGCTGAGCGAGGCTTCACCCAGAGGGTCGCTGACCCCCAGCACACCAGATTCAACCGTTCAGTTTCAGGCGCCCTATGACCCACGTTAGCACTACGGGAGTTTGCTGAGTTCACCCGAGAATGTCAGAACAGGCAGGGTACGGGGGGTGGCTCG
>NW_010414109.1:6602-12948 GCF_000710305.1 Buceros rhinoceros silvestris
TCTGCCCCAGCGGACGCTTCAGGGGAGCACCATGCAAAGCATCTCCCTGCCCGTCCATCTATCTCCAATGAGATCTGAAGCCTCCAGAGCAGCAGGCTGTTAAAAACAAAGGCCACACGAAACCCATTTTAAGTCTTTGAACACCTTGACATGTGTACCAGTGCTCTTCTCCCAGTTGAGAACTGGGATGGTGATGTTAACTGGCAGCTGTCCGTAAAATTTACTCGACACACCAGGCATCACCACAGAGCTCCTGGCTGAGCCCGCACAGAGGACAGCGCTCCTCTGCAAGCGTTTAGGATAAGCGTTTCATGGTAACAACTGGAAGAGCATTAACCATCATTTCCAGTGTTTCAAAGGCATAAAACTGTTGGGCTCACACCGATGTAAGGGCTGCTGCTGAAAGGAGCTGTTAAGTCACAGCCGAAATACTCCATTCCCGGTGGTGTCAAGACAAGTCTGTGGGCATTCAGGGGGTTAAGAACCAGGGGGCGGCTGCTCTGCCATCTCGGGAGGAGTAAATCCGCAACGGCAGCCAGCATCAGTGACAGCGGCTAAAACAAACCCCACGGTTTGGTGCTAAACCACAAAAGTCAGTGCTTGGTGGCCACAGCGGAGGAAAACAAACTGAAAGTCGTCCACGGTGGTTTAAGAGCCAGCAGCACATCCCAAAGGCCTCGCTTTGAACCACAGTGCAAACTGCACCCGACAGGAGCAGCAAGAAAGGCCCAGGACGGCACCGTGTGGCTGTCTGAGGTGGACCTCAGCTCAGCGCCAACTCGAAACCCCGTGGCACCGACTCCACGATCGATCGTGACAATTCAACTGTATAAATGTCCTTGTTTTGCTCAGCACCAGAAATGCTTCGGTTCTGTGGCGGTGCAGCAAGCGAGATGAGGGTGCGGCAGCTGAGGCTAGCGAGGAGACCGCCACCGCCACGTGTGTGGGATGGCTCTGAGGAAGCAGCAGAGGTAACCGGAGCAGCAGCCAGCAGCTCAGGCTAACGCCGCTGAGGCGAGAGAGGGCCAGAACACCCGGAGTACAGAGAGGGCCGGCGAGCGGGCGCTTGCTGGACCCCCTCATTCAGCAGAGAAGCACAGAGAGGGAAACGCAGTGCTGTTAGGCTCAGCAAGCCTTGGAGAGAAACCCACCGCACAGGACACTCGGTTTCCTTTTAGTCTGTGCTCCTTAGTGCTTTTCGTTACCGCCACCTTCTGAAAACCAAGGTAAAAATCAAAATGAGAACCCGGCGTTAAGTACTGCTGAGGTTGCACATCTGAACAAACAGTTTAGCGCGGTTAGCAATGATTATTTTATGCGTGTCTGATTTTTTTCAAACTGTGTCGGTGTCCTGGGACATGCTTCCTCCATCTAAGGCTGCTGACACATCTGCTTTGTCAGACCCTCTTTATTTCCATTTCTCTAATGCAAAAGTTCACTAGCACGTGAAGCCTGTGTGTTGCCCACGCCACGCCAAAGACCGACCAAATCCCCGGGCTGTGGTGCGCATTCTGTTAGGCATCTAGACTACGATTAGACACAAAAAGAATCCTTAAAGTCATCTGTCAGCAACAACAGGCATCTACACAACCAGCCAAAGCTGTGAGCAAAAGGGCAGAGGAATGCAGCCCAGTGAAAGTTTACGAGCGCTTGGAGTAGCAGAAGGGCACCTTCATGCTTTACCTGACTCACAACAACACACTGAGCAGCCGCAGGAGTTCTAAATAATTCCCAAATAAACGTCCCATTAAAGGTATTAACCTGCCGATCTGTGACGTCACATCTCAGTCACGTGTGGCAGGAACTCCAGGAACAGCTGCTCAGCCTCTGCTGCGCTCGGAATCTGTCAAGGTGGGTTTACCAGCTGTTACCTGGTTTAGCTGGGATCACAGACCAGCCCCTCCTCACCAGTGTGATGCTGGACAGGGCACAGCTGCAGTGCTGGACAAGAACCCTCAGCGGGGAGAAGCAACTGCTGCCGCGCGTCAGCAATCTGCCCCGGCCTGACAGCGGGAACCCCGACAGCGGGCAGAACGATGAGGAGGAACCACAAGAAATGGGGTTTTACAGAAGTTGTTCAGGAAGGAAGAGTCCACCAGAGCACTGCAGAGTCCTTCCTTCCCAGGGAAAAACAGAGCAAGGGGCTTCTCGTGGGCGACCGCCCAGGCTGCAGAGCACAACTGGACATCCTCCTGACTCCCGTGAGCAGGGGCGGGCAGCCGGCCCTGCAGAGGATCCACAGCTCCACCTGACCTGGCATGCAAAGCCCAGGGAGCAGGGAGGGCTTTCACCAAGGTTACAGACAAGTTCAGAGAAACACCGCAGCAGAGCTCCCGGTCAGAGGGGACGGGCTGCACAGGGAGCGAAACGCAGGGGCAAACACTCCGCTTCGCTAATGTTTAACGTTCACTGTGGTTCCAGTCCAGCGCTTTCGCCGTGAGCCTGTTTCGGGAGCGAGCTGCGAGGCAGAGTTGACTGTCCCCCTCAGGGTGGCTGTCACCTACGAGCAGTTTGCTTCGAGATGAGCAGGAAGCGCCCTGCTGGAAGTGTCCTTCCAGCAACCTGCCACGGAGCCGCGTCAGAGACCAAGGAGCAGCTCAGCTTCTCCCCTGTCACAGTGTCTACCCGGGGTGACAGGACAATCCCGTGGAGAAAACACCGACACCCTTCTGCAGCGTGAAGGGGCTGAGGGCTAACATCACCCAACTGCCACGAAGCAAAAAAATCTCCACCTTACACCTACTGCTGCCAGCTAGGGCAGAGAGTTTTCCTAACACAGCTGCCCGATTTTCATCCTGAGGTGAGGGTCTCAGCCACACTCTGGATGAGAAGAGAGTCAACCTCCACCTGAAGGAAGGCCAAACGAATCATACTTTAGCTAAAATGTCATGAAAAGCAGGTGTGCATCTGCCCACAGAGACAAAGCAAACCCTCTCCTCGCTCTCTCTGAAGTTACTCCTGCACACACACAGGTTTTCTCTCCTCGTTTGGTATCCTAAAGCCAGTGGAGATTTCTAATCGGGAAAATATCAGGAAACTAAATAAAACTATTACAAATGGCCAAGAATTTCAAAGGGACAACAATCGGAAGCACTTGTGCACTACGAGCACGAGAATTTCACTGTTTGGCACAGGAAGTCCTCACAGAAACATTCAAATAATACTGATTTAATCTCCCGGCTTGAATTTCTGGGCATGCTCAGTTCAGTGATTACAGGAAAACAAGCCAAAAAAACCCACCCAGGTCTCTCGTCCTCAGCAGCAACACGGCCAATGTTTTTCCCTGCGGAAAGGGAACGGGGATTTTTGCACCGCTGGGTCCAGCGGGCGCGTTCCTCCAGCATCAGCAGCGAGAGATCCCCCCTGGCTGCACGTTAGGGTTTAACGTGTTCAGGGTTTAACGTGTTCAGGGCAGACTTTCACACTGCAGGCTGCATGCAGGAAGCAGGAGTCTCACTGTTAGCGCGGCGGTGGCAGCGGGCAAGGCCATGCTGTTCCCTCGCAGGCACCCAAACAAAACCAGCCGTTAATGGCAGGGTTAAGGTCGTCACCCGCTCCCGCGGGGCTGCTGCCAGGTAGTTCCATCTCTGCAGTTTTTTAGTGGCTTTGCCCAGCCAAACGCCAAGTGCGTAGGTGACAAGCAAAGGTGCTTCTGCCACTCACCGTGAAGGTTTTTCCTCATTAATTTCATTACTCCCACTTCAAGCCCTCGTTCCACACTAAATTCTTCCTCCTCCCGCCACAAAGCTCGTTTAGCCATTAACTACTCTACACACGGGGAGGTGTTTAACCTGTTGGACAAGTGATTCCGTGTCAGACGACAAGCAGAGATTTACGGTTCTACCCGTTATACCCGAGAAGCAAAACCAACTTCATCCCAGCAAGTCCCGCTCTGGCAAAACAGCCACACAGGAACATTTTTCTCCACAGCAAATTCCCCCGTGATAAACATCTTGGCTCTTAGGAGCATTTGCCCCACGGTATCGTTGACGATCACATAAGCTACGTGTAAAGGTGCACAGGCTTTCTCACAAAAACAGTGGGACACAGAGCTCTGGCTCATTTTAAAGGGATATAACTTGTTTGAGACCATCACCAAGTGATAAACGTTGCTCAAACTACAGAGCACAGGATATTTTCTGCACCCAAAGTACAGTTATTCACTCCACAGAGCTGCAATAGTCCGTAATCACTTGCTGCAGCCGAGCCGACGCAGCTGCACAAAAAACCAGCCAGGTGATTGCAAACCCCTCTAAAGAAATTCATCCCGTCAACTGCCAGGGGAAGCCTCGGCTCTGCGCCCTCCTTCCCCTGACAGAGCCACGCTGCTCGTCAGAAACGCACACGGTGAATGTTCCGATGATTCACACAGGCAACAGCTCAGGAAATCTGGCAGCAGTTTGGAAATCAGCATTTTGTTGTTTTAAATAAAGAAATCTCATCGCTAGCAACGGCACCATCCCACACCACCAGCCACGCGAGCCATGAGAGAACGAGAGACCGTTTATCCTGTGTCCAGCAAAAGATTGCGGCAAACAGGAAGCAAAAAACAACAGTTTAAGTGTTTTAGCTGCCAACAATCGAGGCTTGCTCAAACTGCCCAGCTCTAGCAGGGCATTTTTGAACACCAGATAAGCACCGCTGCTTGCAGCAGGCACCCCACGAACCGCACTGGCTGCAACAGTTCCTGACTTTCTACCACAAACAATCACATTACGACAAGTAAATGCAGGCCTGGATGAGCAGCTGGCCAGGCAAAGCACCCACAGGCACTCAAAACACCTCCAGCGATCTCATCCGGCCCTGGACACGTCACACCTCGCTGCAGAGAGTGGCAGCAAAGACTTTTCTTGCCTCTTCACACGGATATCACAGGTCAGGACGGGAAATATAGTAACAGGAGCTCAAGCTGATCCCTGGAAAACATGCTGATCTCCAAACCCCGCTTCCCAGATTTCCCTCTCTGAAGGACAGAAACTTCGTGCACAAAGGAAAAAAAAGTGTTTTCATTAACTACTCTCCATGACTAAAATTTCCCAGGATATTCCAACTTATTTGGCATTCAAGGCAAGGGAAGTTGCCTGAGAAGGCTCTCACCTCAGTGTCCCAAGAGTCCTGGAGGACAGTATTCCTGGTACTGCGTTTTGTCTGGGGAACGTAACCGTCGTCTTCACTGCCATTCCGCCTCCGCTTCCTGGAGGAGGTTCAAGGAGAAAGGAGAAAAAAACCTGTTATCAGCTTTCTGATATTCCTTCTGCTTTGCTCGTTAAAGGCCACTACAGGAAAACTGGATAAATGAATGAAGGTTGTACCAAAACCCTGACACGCTGTGGACTTTCCTGTTCTCTTTTCAGCTGTTCTCTACAGAACAGAGAGAGAACGGTCACGTTTCTCACCAAGCCAGGCTGATGACTTCATTCCAGTTTTGTGACGCACCTGCCATCAAAACCAGCGCTGAGCAGCTTTCTAAATAAACTCATGTGTCAATCCCCAGCCTTGCAAGCACTCTTGGTGCTCAGGCACATCTGAGAATATGCCTGGGGCTTCCGCTGACACGCGACAGGCTGCAAGAAGCACCAGGGAAGAGCAGGTTACGCTCATCTGACTTCCAGGAGCCCATGCTTGGCACCTACAATGACCTTCTTTAGTCTCTCTGCTCTGACAGCACTGGAAGTCAAGTCACATTCCTGAGCAACACTATTTTCTGTGTGGAAAGGAAGTCTTCTCAGAAAACACCCCCTCGAAGACAAATCCCTCCCTGTTTCTGATGTACTGGCATCCCCTTATGACATCAGCGCTGGTTCACACAGCTGATCGCTGACAGCAGCCTGGAATCCCGCAAGCCAACACCTCTCAGCACAGAATTTTACTACCAACGCACTAAATAACACTGAACACTAGAACACAAACAGTGCACGTCAGCTGGGACCTGGGCACACCGGGCACTATCCAGAATAGAGGAGGGAGCCGGTTTGGAGCCTAAAAATTAATCATGCTCAAGAGACTCAAAGAGACACCAGTGTGGTATTTCTAACGGACGCTTTTCTTCCAGACCAGCTCAGGCTCAGCTGCCGCTGTCTGCTCCACACCTACAGACCAGGAGCCGCCCACTCGCTCCCCCATCCCCGGGATGCCCCCAGCACTCTCAACCCCATCCACCCTGGCCCCCCGGTCCTCTCCTAGAACCCCTCTGAGTAGGGGAGACATTTCCCCCCTTGCTCCACATACCCGCTGCCTCCAGACCCCTCCTTTTCTTCGCACCTGCAGCCCACAAGCAAACTCGCCACCTCCATCCCCCACGGCCTCATAACTCCAGGCACGCACAGCCCAGCCCCCACCTGCTTCA
>NW_010414110.1:0-233 GCF_000710305.1 Buceros rhinoceros silvestris
CAGCTGCCCAGCTCCGGCCGGGGCCGCCAGCCTTGACCTCGGCCTCCAGCTCACCGCGCCGAACCCCGCGGGGTGCGGAGCCCCCGCCCCGGCTGACAGCGTTCGGTTGGTCTCAGCACTACCACCTCCTCGCAGGAGTTCCAGGCTTCTCTTCCTGACCCAGAGCAGCTCCTGGTCTCTCCGCGTTTCCAGGCTCTCCCAGGCCATCAGCTCCCATCTCGCTGAGAATTTCC
>NW_010414110.1:411-2895 GCF_000710305.1 Buceros rhinoceros silvestris
ACCCATAAGCAGCACAACCAGGTTCTCAGCAGGCTGAGACTCAGGGGTGAGGGGCACGTTCAGCCACCTCCACTGCCCCAAGCCCCCTGACCACAGTCTCCTAAACTCTTCTGAGCTCACTCTGAAGCCCAGTTTTGCCCTACACCAACAAAGGCACTGCTGGAGACACCCCTACAGCCACCCACAAGGCTCCCCACAGGCAAGCAGGGACTCACCAGGGCCAGATGGATCCAGGAGCTCCAGTGCAGCCTATTCAGTTCCGAGGGGTTGCTTGTGCTGAGCCACCTCACACCCAAACCATCCATTTACTGCCTGAAACACCTCTCCAGAGTCGCCTGGATACAAGCCACCCCACTGGTGGGGAGCAGCAGGGAGCACTGGGTGGGGACTGCCCCAGTTCAAGTACAGCCTCCCACCTCACAGCTGAGGAGCAATAAGGGGTGATGGGCATCTCCTGTGGGTAACGGCCAGGCTCCAGCTTCTAGTTGGCTCCAGCTGTATGAAATTCAGCTGTGCAAAACCCACCCGGCTCCCCATTGGTGCCTCCCTGTGATTGCTGGTTCTCCTTACTCAGCTAAATGGCAAGCCCCCCCACCTGGGACCCTCCACTCCAGAGCTGGCAGTGACCAGTCCCAGCTGCTCAGCAAACACCGAGCAAAGGAAGAAGAATCCAGTGGAAACAGAATTCCGGGGTGAAACCCCTGCCTGGGGTGTTGAGTGCTGCTGGGAGGAGCTCAACATCTTGTTTCTCCCATTTGTGCCTGCCAATAGATGACAAATTTGCTCATACAGGGTTCTGGGGTGAAGTGGTACAAGGACATAATGGCTTTACTCACGTTTTTCAGTCACTCCCCTTAGCCGAGCTGCTCCTGGGCTCTCACCCTTTCCCTCACAACTCCACAGCAGCTCTGTGGTGTGATTTACACCAAGACCACAGAGAAGATTTTGCCATCCTTCAAGCCCCCCCAGTCAGTGTGCCACCGCTCAGGGACCTTCCAGGACAGTCACAGGGCTCAGAAATCAAGTCTGAGGGTCACCGAGTTTGGAGGGTAACAGCAGACAAAGGAGTGGCAGGAGTTTAACAGCAACAGAGGGCTCTACCTCTAGCTACGGATTTATTTTCTCTCTGCCAGGCAATTCATCACTAACAAAAGTTCTGATTAGTGCTGGAGGGAGGAGAAAAGGAGAATTTACAGTCCGCATTTCAGCAGCTGCCAGCATCCTCATCCACATGAACTACTGAGAACAACATTTCTTCGAAAGCCTGTTTTAAAAAGCCAGCAAAAGCAATTTGCTTGCAGAAAGAAGGGGCTGCTGCGAGCAGCCAGATGCCACTCCTCATTTTCAGCCATACTTCCATGTCATACCAAAATATTTGGCACAAAGCAGCCGATTAAAGAAATGCCATGGCAATGGCAGATGGTTCTGCTCATCCCGAGCTGTGGCAGGCTGCTAACGTTCCGTGTAATCCGATTGCAAACGTGGCGTGGGCATTTTTTCCGGATGAACAAGCTTTACATAATTTTTCATTGCCCTTATTTCAGTTTGTTAACAAACATCGTCATGATGAGCAAACAGCCCGATTCCAGTGCTATCCAGTGAATCCCTTCTGCCCACCCCACCCTCCCAACCCTCTAGCACCTGGAAATATCAGCAAAACAACCCTCTCCTGTTGTACACCCTGCTTAAACACCCCATCTGAAGCTGCTCATACGATCAAGAGCCAGAAGGGAGCTGTGAAAGAACCTGACTTAGGGCTGCGGCTCCAAATGACAGCAAGACTCTCCCTAGGCAAGAGGCTTGGGAAACGCTCCAGGCAGAGGTCGCTCACCTTTACCTCAGACCAAAACGAATTCAATCACGTATTGATTCGCCCAGTGCTTCTTCCCCACGGGAACTCGCTGTAGATCCTCCTGCAAGTTTACTCAGGTGTGACCCTCTGCAGTAAACACCGAGAACAGGATTTCTTCAAGGAAGCTGCACGTCTATAGAGCTCACTGAACAAAGCCGTGCACTTGCCGAAGAGCAGCCGCTTGAGTTGGGAGTTTGTTTAACAGAAAACAAGTGAATACGTGTCCGACTGCCTCCCTCTTCCTCCGTGACGGTGGGGGACAGGACTCAGCGGAGGCCAAAGACGACTGTGTTGCTAACTGAAGCTGCGACAGTCACTCAAAGCCGGGACCATGCTGACCCCGGGCTCGTTCAGGGCAAGGTTTCAGAACCAGCCAGGTTTCCTACAGCCGTACCAAGGGGATGGGTTAAAAATACTCTGTTAAAATCACGTTTCCCTTAGAGTCCCTCCATCCTGTAAAAATAAGGTCACAGATCTGCTTTTAAATGATGCTCCCATTCGCCACCAGATTTGAATAGGCACCGTTTGGAGGCTTGGACTCGTTTTTCAGGGAAGCAAGACAGGCTGGCCCTCTCACACTTGTCCAAGCCACTGTGGCCGGCGCCTCCACGGCCTCCAAAGCGCGGAAAAAG
>NW_010414110.1:2918-6047 GCF_000710305.1 Buceros rhinoceros silvestris
AGGGAGCCAAGACAGGCTGGCCCTCTCACCCTTGTCCAAGCCACTGTGGCTGGCTCCTACCAGCCTTCCAATGGCAGAACAATGCTTTTCCTACTCTCTCAAGCACTGAAAACATGCAGGTGCAGCTTGTTCCAGCTGCAGTAACCAGAGCTAGAAGTTAACAAGTTACATCATCTTCATCCGTGCGAGTCCTCCAGACATCTCCCACAGGCAGCATCTGCTCTGGGTTCAGCTGAGTAAGTTCCGCAGCACTTGAAGCGAGGTGGCAGTGGAAGGCACCATCATCATCAAGGAACAGCAAGAGGAGAGATGGGTCTAGGTCACAAATGATGGGCACCAGCTACGTTCCCTAGGCCATCACAAAAGTCTAGGCAAGGTGCTCACTGCACCAGACGGACACAAAAGGTTTGGAATTCCAGTCCACTGCGGACTTTCACTACTAACTTCCTCTGATGGTCCATATAAAACAGGTTATTTAGGAAACCTCCACAGCAGCTGGGCAGTAGAAAGACAGACAACAGGATAAACTTCATTGTTTTTATTCTGCAAAGCAATATGCACATCTTACAAACACAAAATTATTCTAGGAGAGAAATGTCATTTCCAAATCAGCTATTAACCATCATGCAACAAGACAAGTGAAATGTAAGAACAAAACCAAACAGAAAAGCCATCTTAACCCTACAGTCACCTGCAGAGGGTTGAAAACCAAGGCTCAGACTTTCAATGTAATGCCAAAGAAAAACGCAAAAGAAAACGGCAGCTTTCTAAGAACAAGAAAACACGTACAAATAGAATCAAAACTGATTCAAGTCATAGTTAAAAAGAAAAAGAAAACCAAAAAAAAGGAAAGATCAATATGATCTGAACTTTAAGTTTTTACTCTTCTGTTTGGCTGCATTTAACTTTTGTACACGGTGCCCAGGAGCAATCCGATACTCCTCAGTACTGCGGCACCTCAGCCTGAAGGGCACCCCCAGCTCTCTGCTGCAGTACAGGGGTGCAAGGGCATCACTAAGGCCAGAAAACCCAACTCTTCCACGTTTCCCTTCTGCGTCTGCGGGCTGCGATCTTAGTATTTCTGGGTACTTTGGTACGGCGGGTCAGAGGCTGCAACGCAGGCTCCTTCAGTCACCAAGCAGCAAAACCCAATTACAGGAAAGTAAATCTGTTCTTCCCAACAGACCAAAGTCCAGCTCGGACATTTGGAGTTTGACTTTTAATTTGCTGAGACAGAACTCGGCTTTGCTTTTTTTTTTAAAGGAGTCACGTTATGTTGGGTGTTTTCTAGGTACTTCCAGAACTTGCAAGGCCACCCTAATGCATTTCCTATCCTGCCGTCAGTCCCCAGACCAAGCCCCCCTTGCAGAACTGACACAGAAGGCTGGGTACACGTGAGCTGGGAACAGCTTGGACAGCTCTCACGAGAGGTCTAGGCTTCACCGACTCATTTTGGTGAAGCACTATTAGCCCACAGCAGCAGCAGGAGAAAAACGGAGGCTTCATTTCATCCCTAGACTTCAAACTAGGCCATCTCTAAAGCTTCACCTTAACATTCCCGGAGAAAAACACATGTGAGTTAATACCACCAAAATAACTGAAATTCTCTAAAGGAAACCTGCTCTGAAGAAATGTGACTATTTGGCTTCAAATGCTTTGAAGACTCGTGAACTCACTGAAGTCCCACACGAACAGACCAGTAGGGTACCACTCACGAGGAAATCAACCAAGAATCTTATGCCAGCATAATGGAGACGGTGAGACTTGGACTTGGGGGTGTAGTCTGGAGCAAAAAGAGGAGGAAAAAAAGCTTGTGTGTATGTGTGCAGTCCTCTAGTCACTCTACCTGACGAGAGAGCTGAAAGACGAATGTAAGGTCAATTAAGGCAATCAGTGAGGTTTTAAAAGCAGTGGTGGAAATGTCTGCGGGAAACCCCCGACTCCTGGAAATGAAGGAGGCAACTCAACAAGAAGCCAGAAAGGAACAGCACAAGCGGGAACGGGAAAGGGAGTAATGCACAGAACCTTCTGATTTAAGGCCGGACACAGAACAGCGTGTGTTTCACCGTGCGGTTTCTTTGACCTTAATCACAACAGCCCTAGTCCCCTCCTTGTCACTGCCCCGGGGCTAGCACTGAACGGAGACAGGACCACGCTAAGAGAAGTGTCATTTCCAGCTGCCCTTGAGATGGATGGAGAGTCCCAAAGTGAAGCTCTGCACTAGACTACAGGACTTCTTTTCCCCTCATTATTTGCACTGTGCAGAGCCCACAGACTGCTAATACAATCCATCTTCTTACAAAGTTTCACTTTCTGGGAAAAAAAAAAAGGAGTTTACAGAAAGCTGCTCTGCAGCAGACGCACGATCCTGGTTTGAGGGCTGCGGATGGGAAGCCAAGTGGAACACTTTCCAGATAGTCTCTATGCTGACTGATTCGCTGGCATTCGGCAAGCCAAATGGGAAAAAAAAAACCCAGAAAAAAATTAAATCAAACGTAGCACTTCTCAGTAAGAAACATTTTAAAATGGGACTTCACTTCTTAATTTTGTTTACTATGAATAAAAGCACAAGTTTGTCCTAGATACAGCACTATTAAAATGTGAATATGTATTCCTTTTTTCAAGAAAAAAGAAAAAAAATCTAAAATGTTGATATCTTTTCTTGCAAGCAAGGAGCAAATGGAAGAAAGTATTAGGCCACACAAATACACATTTATCCCATGTAGTAGCTTGGTGGCTTTGGAAATGCAGTATTATATCAAAGGTGCATACCGTTTCGAACACACTGTACATGTCATTGGGCAAAAAAACAAAGATCTGTTGGTTTGTTTGAGACACTTGCAAAGGCATCTTAACCTGCCCAGATGCAGCTAGACAAAAATATCTTGCTCTGACTATTTGTAGCCATATCACTACACGTATCTACACGAACATTCGGCTATGTCCACAGGTAAAGACTGGAAGTTTCCGGCCGCACTACAATGCGGAACAAGTGCATCCTCTGACCTATTCGGAATATACCTCTATAAATATGTACAAATCAATTACAGGCACTTGAAATGTCTTTGGTTGGAATAAACCAACATTGCAAGATAATGTATTCACAGAGTGTTAAGACCCATTCTGGGT
>NW_010414110.1:6178-18126 GCF_000710305.1 Buceros rhinoceros silvestris
ATGATTACGGTTCTCAGTCATTCTCAGGAAAAGGAGAGGATGGATTATGCTTCTGACAAAGCGACCTAAACAAAAGAAAAAGAAAACGTTCATTAAAGTCAAATTCTTAATCCCATACCAGTGACACTACTTATCTCCGTGCAGCTGGCATCTCTCTGTCTTGCCTTTTCAAAGAATCTTGGCAAGTCTAACTTGGAAAGGAACTCAGAGGAAGTCTGAAGGTGTTTTGTGCTTGGCATTATCCATTTAAAAAAAAAAAAACCCCAAAACCCCACAACAGACTAAACACAAAAAAACCCAAACAAAAAATACTTCTATACTAAAAATATTAAGATCAAAAGATGCCAACATTAGCTCACTACTTCACAATTAAATACATTAATATTTAATCCTTCAAGCAAAGTGCAGGTCTCCAGTGCAGTACTAAATAATGACTGTTTCACTTGTCCCTGTTTTCATTTAATTCTGATTTAACACCCATTAGAATTAAGTATCGTGTTTAACTCAAGGTTCAACTCAAGGTTGTGAGAGAAGATAAATAACACTACTCAATGCCACCTATTCAACGCTTCATACAAAACGGTGCAAGGAACATTGGCCTTAGGGCAGAAGAGTGGCGTTACAGCACTTCCTGAGCTACAATAATCCACTTCTGTAGCAGAGAAGTCTAACCGGGAGGGTAACAAAGCACACCCGGTATGTTGCAGCACCCGTCTGCACTGTCCACAGTGACACACCAACACCTCTCTGAAAGGGAATATAACCTACATCTCCGGAGATAGCAAAAACCAGTCCGTACTACGTAAAAAAGGAACTTTTCTGTGTTTTCTTATCAGAGTCAGTATTTTGTTATTACACAGACTCACCTTTTCAGAGCAGAATTCTGTATTGCTTTGCCTCAGCTTGCTTGGTCTGCCTTTAATAACTGCATAGCAGAACATGGTAATCACCATCACGAAGAGAAAGTAACTGGTATGCATGAGATGCAGGTTTATTAGAGAGCGATCGTCCTGCAGAGAGAATTAAAGCCATTCACTGACAACACGCCCATAGCTGGTGGGTTATATTAAAGCAATCACTATCAGATCAGCACAGAAATTACTTCACAAACCAACTTTCCCCCCTTTCTGCAGCTGGCAAAGTAAGGCAGGCAGTTCCTAGCTGCGGCACAAAGCGCCAAAACGTTCCTCGTATAAAAATCTGTCCCACGTACTGGCAGTGTCTTTTGGCAGATGATTTCAAAGTAGAAATGCCAGTTGTTAGAAGCTGTGAGGCACACGGGGAGTACGTGCAGACCCTCAGGCCCACCAGCAGTGAACACACCCAGCTCTGGGTCTGCCTTCGCGCTACGGAATAAACCAGCACTGAACATGGCTGCTTTAGGATATGGACAGAACCCCGTGAAATTAAACTAGAGCCAAGCATTTGTTCAACAAACACATGAAAACACCACGGCACTTACATCTGGAACTATAACGGTGAGTTTGGGGTTTAAAGCATGGTAGACTTTTCCGATGGCTCCTTTGTAACACCAGAAAGGGTTATAATCCTGTGTATACTTTGTATTGGAGTCCCTTGCTGTGGTAAAGATCTTGTACCACAGCGTAGCATTGCTGTATGTTTCAGGAACACAATGTGGTGGCTGGCTGCAGAAAAACAGAGATAATTAGCACCCTGGGTGCCATTCTCCACGTTCAGTAAAGCCAACTGTGAGCTGGGTCAAGCCCAGTCTCCTCCACAGCTGCAGAAAACACGGTTTTATTTTGGATCTTCCAAAATAACAACAAAACCCAAAGCTTAACCAAAACGGTGTACGGAAAACATACTATTTCTAAACTGAGATTAGAATTTAACTGTGTGTTGTTGCAGTGAGTCAACATCCCACAGCTTAATTAGAAAAACACTGGTTTCCGTAAGGCCTCGCGCAGTCGTGTAATCTATCTGGTGGTTCTCCAGGGTATGCTGAATGATGCCAGGGAGGCTGGAGAAGACAAAGAGAAACTACTCTGATGAAAGGTCTGTACCTGCTGGGGTACAGCAGCAAAGCAGCATTTGGCTTATGCTGATCGCTCAGTGGGGAAGAGGATGAGAACCTCAGCATCAAACCTTAGCTCTCACACGAGGGAGTGAAACTAAATTATAGGGCATCTTTCCTAAATATTCAGGGATTCTTTTGTTCTCAGAGAAGTTTAAATCACAGGCAGCATGCTGAAAGGCAGGTAGGGGCTATAGTTCAAAACATCCACAGAAAAATTAAGTGTTGGTGAAAGAAAGCAAAAGTCTAAGACTCAAGACAGGGTTTTACTGAGGGGGAAGGAAGGCAGGTACTTCATTTCCACAGACAGCAGCAAAGTTCATCAGGAAGTAACAACCTCAGAGAACCAGCTGAGGAATTAATCGCCCAGGAACCAGTCTGTGAAGGAGTGTCTAAAATGCACTTACACTGTGACAGGAAACACATTGCTGGCTGCTGTCACCGTCATGCAGGTTGAGAACACGACCTGCTCACAGTGGCCGTGAAGAACGCAGTCGTCTGAGTTCCAGGCAGCCGGCAGGGTGAAGGTAATATTGATCTCCTCGTGGGATTCTCTGCCTTTGAGAATGAGAGAAAGCAAGCCGGTTTTCGTTCACAAAAGTAACTGAGCAACAATCACCAGGATAAGGACAGCACGCAAATGACGGAGGCAGCAGCCCGCACCCTGAATCTGTCCCTTTGAAGTCATCCATGATCTTCACTACCAACAGAGAGCAAAGAGAAAGTTAAAACCAAACCAAACGACAAAACCCCAGCTGCTGGTCTCCCTAATCTCTCCTGCCCCCAGAAGTGGGGTCATCAGGCTCCTTTCCGAAATGAAAACCTCACTATTTATAAGTGAATTCATGCCTGTCCAGAGCACTTTACTGGAAACGAAAAAATCACAGATTCTTAACCCTTCTCCTCTCAAAGACTGTGTTCCACATTTGCCTTTTCCAATGCTTACTTCTGAAACTGAAGGTGTTTGTGTAAACAAAAAGGTGCTCGCTGGCAGGGCGGCCACAGAGCAGACCAGGCTCTTCACGCCACAGAAACTGTGACCATCTTATTGTTGCTGTCTGCAATACTAAAGCTTTTTCTTGGATTTTAGAAAACACGCTACTTGATCTCTAATGTATATAAAACATGAGCTAAGGATCTGAAGGTGTATGAAGATAGAACTGAAGATAGTAACTTAGAAGCTTTTGCTGCTTGGAATTTTGTTGGCTTAAAAATTACCTTTCATTGTCATTGGGTTAATCATTTAAAACCACAAAGCCTCATCTTGGCAAACCTGCAGGTTCTTTTCTGCCGGGAAGTTTTTCTAGCAAGCAAGTGAAGGGCTTTTTATAGGAATATACTCACAACAAATCTGGAAACACATACATGTTCATACATAAGCAAAAGTTTTATTTGATTATATCAATCAAATTTATAATCAATCAAATTTATAAAGGTCAAGTCTCACATACCTGAAAGTCCAATCTGGTGTCCAAAAATGGTAGAACTTAGATGTGTGACGTTGCGAGAATATCCACCAAATGGTCTCAGCGGGTCCAGTGTCAGTGTGATTGTAACAGAGATGTTTATTGGACCAGAGTCCTCAAGAGTCTGTGGAGACTGCGTGGAAGATCTCGCCTGCCCACTAGTCACGGTACTTTCTGGAGTTGTGGTATCATTGATGAGATGCTTCAAGGTTTCATTCTCAGATATACAGAAGTCCAAATCATTAAACCTCAGGAGGAAAGTATTCCAGTCCTTAAAACAAATGTGAAGATTTTGACCCAATTAGCAAGTTGGCTGTTGGCTGCCACTTCTGCAGAGCAGCGCAGGCCTCCACACACACCATCCCGCCCGCTGTTCCAAGCCATTTAACAAAAATTACAAGGCTCACAAATCTCGAACAAATACCTCCATGGCTATCTCTGCAATGGGACGAGCTGTTCACAAAGTCGGACCTGTTCAGTCCCAGCCCCATCTGCCTGCTGCTCAGCGCAGCAGCAGAATATCCTCCTTGAAACCACAACGGGAATACAGTAACTGGGGCTGTTCTCCCCACGCTCGGGGCAGAAGCGGTTTCTAGCAAGGCTTCCCTCGCTACTGAATAGCTCCACTAGATAAGAAGTTTCACAAACACACAATGGAGTAAGAAAAAGAAAGGCTTCGAGTCATAGTAGGGAAGATCCATGTCAGATGATTCGGCCTCATCCTCAAAATACAACTATTCAAACCAACAGCCTCCCTCCTTATGAAACAAGAGGCAAGTATAAATGAAGACAATCTCCCATAAGACACAGCACATTCTTGGGGTAAAAAAAAGTCCTCCTTAGCTTTGGGCATGTTTTTAAAATTAATATTCCCACTGTTCAGCTCAGAAATTTTCTGTACCTACCTCTGTCATTTCTGGTGACTTGATCTCCTTGATTTTGAAGAAATAGCCCAGTGTCAGAAAAGCTATTGCCATCGCACTCACACTGATCATAAAGACCACAAGTGGAGGTCGACTGCTGATGTAAACCTTCAGGTTCTCCAACAGGTTTATGTTGAACATTATTCTGATTGTTCACCTGAAAACAAAGAACATTACAATGGAGTGACTGGGCTGTGCGTTACAGGGTGGGGGATGGCAGATCGACAAAAAATGGAATCGCGCACTAAAAGGAGATTCAATTATACGGCTGCACTGTTCACTGAACAGACTCGGAATAGCTTAAATAAAGCACAAATCGAAATAGGCTCAACATCACCTTCTCAGCGCCTGAAATGGCCAGCTGGGAACAGGTTTTAAGAACCAAGGACAATTTCTGGCACAGCCCAAGATCACTGACAAGCAATAAATCCCATTCTTTTCACTCCCCACACGCATAGGCAGGATATACACCACACTTTAATTCCAGTAATAGTTGAATTCAAAGTGCAAAGGGAGTTGTAGTGCAGCCCACAGATCAAATTCTGTACATCCTTGCATGTACTTTCAAAACAGGCTGAAGCCTTGAAGATCCCCTTTTACATTGTCCCTAGCCCCACCTTCAAAACGGGATCTCAGAAACACCCCGTGTCATTTCAGGTTTCTGCATCAAGAATCCTGCGGTCGGAAACACCCAACAACTGCGTTAGGGTGGAGGCTGGAAGTCTCCTTTATTTATTAGATTCTGGCAGGACCTAGAGAACTTTTGCTACAGTCTGTAGACAAAGACAGGACCTTATGTGCTCATGCGCTGAGGAAATGTACTGAATCACTAACTAAAAAAAAAAAATACCAAATTTTGTCTGATTCTCTTTCTGAAATTTCTTTTCATTTGCAGAGAAGAAAGACCCAAACCAAGTCTGTTTACGGTATCAGCCTCCCCACCTCCACTCACAACGAAAAGCAAATAGTCTCGTGTTAAAGGGCATCTCCTTCAGCAGCTCTGCAAAGAAGGAACCGCCAGCAAACCTCTTACCTTTGTCATACCTACAGCCCTGGTTGAACCGGCTTTTAACCCTAAGTCAAACTAGAAGGGCAGGAACTCTTCCCAGCGACGTGTTGCTTATCCCCAAAATTCAGAGGAAAAGGCAAGCTTCAAGACTAGTATTTAAGGAATTCAGCACTGCAATGGTTAATGTGGGAGCATTCACCCAGATCTGATAACATTTAATTAAGTCAGGGACTCTGCTCCCGCAGGTCTGGTGGCTCTCCCTGCCCCTGGTAGGAACACAGCTCATCTACAGTCTGGAGGGAGCAGGGCTGAAGTCAGGCTGAGAGGGTCAGGTTTTGAGGAGAGCAAGCGAAGGAGAGAGAGCTCTTAGACCTGATCTAGTGCTTTCAAGAAAAGTAAGAGCAGGGAAAGGAGACAGGCTTTCCGACAAAGTCTTTTTCAGATCCCCCGTGTACAATGTTTACAACTTCCTTGTGTATACTCGAGGTTTTACTGGCAGAAATTCTACTCTTATCAGAAGCAATATTGACAAAACCTGCAGAACTGCCCTGGAGAGGGGAAACTTCAACCCACTGAGAAGAGCCCGTTGGCCCCGTGGCAGTAACACGACACAGAGCTGTGCATGCTGAGCTTTCCCTTCTCCTCCCCACACCCCTCCGTGCTCTCCACAGCGCACAGTCTGCTGAAACAGTGCTTGCTCCAGAGCCCAAGGTCACCTCCTGGGTTTACACCATCAACCAATTTTCCTCCACTCTGCAAAGACCAGGAAAGCCAGTAACTTTATCAGCAAGGATGGCTGGGTGTGCAAACACCTCCAGTCAAAAACACAGAGTGTGTCTGAGAGTGCAGAGAAAGGATGGAGAAGAGAAAGGAAAGAAAAGATGATGATAAATGTGCACCTTACCAGACCTTCTCTCTCTGTCCAAGACGAGCAGGGCTATGGCTAAACAGGCCTCCGAAGAAGTCAGAAGAAGGCAGGAGTGAGAGGGAAAGGGAGAGCTGATGTTGGGAAGGATCATGCTGGGTATGATCTGCACTCCTGGACCTTCTGCTCTGCCTCCTGTCTTGTCACTGGCAGCAAATTCCTTAAATAAGCCCTAGTTAAAATCCTAAATGTTCCATCTAGGAACACTGGAGTCACATGTTGAGATGGAAAAAGATTAAAAGATAAACCACAAGCGGAGTTGTATTCAGTGTTCCCTTCTGAATTTCCTTTGGAAAAAACCACCACAGATGCAGGCTTTATTACAGCATTTAATCAAAGCTGAATGTCACCCACAGCATGTACAGTGCTGGGATTCCTTTTAAAGGAGCTTCCAACAGCTCCATCAGCAGGCGTCTCTACCACGGAGTCTAGACTCAGCCCTGACATGGGATGCGGTGAAAAGCACGACGTACAAAAATATTTGGGCTAATATTTTTATATAAGAGATCAACAGCTTTTAAGCGCCAGTTGCTTAATATGCTCCCGTAACTCAGCGGCTTTGAAAGCAATTAGAAAATGCTATAAACTGCCATCTCCGACACGTAATACGCCTTTTGAGCATTTCTGAGAGAAAAGGGAACAACCATGGATTTCCACACTAGCAATGACATGAAAATAGCAACTGGACATGGTTTGTGCAAATCAGCACGAAGAAGAATGTGTCCACGGAGCTGCCTGAAGAACTACACATTCTTTTATGAAATAAAGCGCTTAAATGACCCCAATTATCAAAGAGCTGGTGAATCAGATCAGAGCATGTAAATCAAATCATTCCCACTAGATTTGAAGGGTTCGGTTAATGGCCCACACATTTAATCTCCTCCTTTCTGTTAGGAATTGTTAGAAACTCAACACAAACGCTGTTCTTCTGCCAGCTCTAGTTACAACTAACAACTTCCTCTGTGTAAATGAATAACCCAAAGAACATAATTTAAACTTTTCTTTCTTTTTCACACAGTCAAGAAAAGAAACCGAATGCTGTTACCTCCCGGCGGGTCAGGAAAGCAAGATCAGATTTCACTTCTTTGCTAAATAAATAATTCAGAAAGCGGCTCTAATAACTGCTCCAGCCTCTCTCCACTTCTTCTAAGCCTTTTCATACTCGTGCAATAAAAACGTCCTCAGTCAGCCTAATGGGTAGCTCAAGCGCAACGGCAAGAATGAGAACCGCCAGCCTGGAACATTGGCCGCCAGCTCCAAAGTAATTGCCCAGCATTGAGGTGTTCCCATCCAGACCCAACGCCACCGTCAGCTGACGGGACTCAGCGGGAAACACCCCGCAGAGACACCGAGCTCTTCAGCCAGGCCCTGTAAACCCCGGAAATTCTGTTATACAGTTAAAAAGATAGAAATGCTAAAGGATGGAGATAAACAGTCACTGTGTCAGAGTCCTGGGCACGCACGGAATCAGGCAGACATCTAGAAAGCGAGGAAGTAGTCACTATTCTGCAGATTACAGAGTCTTCCTCCAGCGCAGCTCAAGAGCAACCCCAAAAAAAACCATTTTAAATTCCTCCTTATTTGTATATGAAAGGGTATAGAAAAGGTAACTTTTTTAATAGACCTCTGAGTTTTTCAAGAATAAATAACAACCAAGAAAAAATCTTCAAGTCTACTGCAAAGACCAAAAAGGCAATGAAATGAGTCATAGCAAAAGTACTGAATTCCCATTTGGGGGCTTAATATCAAAAGAACCAAATTCCTAACAGCAATAAGAACACAGTGTGCTGTACCAAAGCAGGTATTAAAAGTTGCAGTTACCAAAAGGAAAATTAAAAAAAAGAATTTTAAGAGATCACAATAAAGTCTGACAGTTTTCATGTGTATCTTGCCATATCAACTACCACCTTCCCACCAAAATGCTTAAAATCACTGAATTCCCTTACAAATATTGCCCCTCCTCGTTGTGCATGTGAGATAGTCCATCTATAGGAGAAAAACACAAGAGAAAATCTACAGGAGAAAAACATTTTTCTACAGGAAAGAAACCACCACTGAAATATCTTAAGGAAGAAAAGGGCAGCAGGCCAGTGCAAAGCCCTCCGCACTCCATTAAAACCTCGCCCATCTGCTAAGCCTGAACATCTTTGGACACCATCGTGTTTAATCTGAACTGTGCAGCTCGGTGTATTTCTAAATCAATTATCTTTTCAAAGATGCCCCATTACTGGTGGGACAATGGGGGTTAGGAAATGGGTCACACCAGGGTTAACCACTTTGAATGAAAATAATGTTGTGTGCCAGAAAAACACTCATAAACACCCATCAGTGAGCCGTGACTCTCCTAGCAAACCATCCATAAATAACAGGCAAACAAAGAAATGGTGTTGATCCCAAACCAAAGTGCCTCTCCTGTAAGAACAGTAAACAGGACGAGGTACCAAAAATATCTTCAGTTTGGTTTCTTCTCTTCAAACGGAACTCGATGTCTAACACCTAAACCACTAAAACAGTAAAGCAAAACAGATCACAGCTGTGTTAACTGCGAAGCTGCCTCTTAAAGTTGAAAATATTCAAAATAGTCTGTCGAAGCTTTAGAAAACCTAATAAGAATGTCTCTAATATCACCAGCCTATCGATCACAACTAGCATAAGCAACGTCAGCTCATCCTACAACTGAAAATAAAGCCTTTGCTGGCTCTCAGAGCAGCGGCTATTATCATCCCCACTCCTATTTTTAAGGAAAACAGGATCAAAATTTAAATTAAAGAGAAGCTTCTAAACTCACCCGAAGGCTGCTCCCTTATGCCCTGAAACGAACTACTAACTTCTTCTACATACACCATCAAGGGCTTTTACAGTCAGTTTCCTTCAGGAATTGGAGAAGGCTTAACAAGATTTTTTTTCTTTAAATCATCGTTATAATTTCATGACGTAACATTTTTTTCATAAAAACTCAGCTGGGAGGAAAAGAGAGGTTTCCTACTAATTTGATAGGAAGACTTACTTTACCATACTGGTATCTGTGTCAAAAAGCGGTGCCCGTATCTGCAGCTGTTTCAGTTTGTCTTTGTAGCGGGATGAAATCGTACAGCCTAAACCCTTTGCCGGCAGCAGGAGAGCAGGCAGGGCTCACTCCGGGAGGGCTGAAGGGAGGGGAACTTCCAGAGCAGAGCACTTTTTCTGTCCAGCTGATCCTCCTCCCCTTCTCCTGTCCTTCAGCGTTAAAAAAATAAACAGACTCATAGTAAGTGCCACCTGTCATCTTCGCAAAGTCGAGGAAGAGAAGTAATCAAGACTTGTGGGGGAAGGAAGTTGATGAAAACATCACCCAAGATCCTTCAATCCTCTGTGACCAACAGATCAGCACCAGAGGTGGACAAACACACCTACTCCCTCCAGACTGCTCCTGGAGAAAGCACCCAAGTGGGAGGGAACAGTGAACAGCTCAAAGAGGCAGGGGCTCATCACAGTCTTCTGAGCTATTTTATCCCATAAATAAGTTTACTGAAAAAAACGTATCTTCCTAGAGCCTGGACGCAGAAAGCGTGGCAGGAAAATGGTGAAGAGCACAGACAGAAGACACTGCAGCCCAGAGCAGGAGTGAGGACATCCCCTGTTGAAAGGAGGTTCTCCCCTTGTGTTACTGGCTAACTGAGTCCGTCAGGAAGCAGATTAGGAACAAAAGCCCAAGAGCCTGAGCACTTGCAAGATCGCAAAGAAGCAAAAAGCTTCATACTCGCATGAAATGTTTCTTCTCACCTCTCAAAAGGCTTCTCAAAGCAGAATTAAGCATTTCAACATCCCCAAGAGCTACACAAAGAGCAAACATTTCTACCCATAAAACAAAGTCAAGGAATGGATGTAATTTGGTCAGTTCCAGCAAATTTCAAGGACCAAACCGATAGGAATTTCAAACACCCGAGTTCCTGACTACGACTCTTATTAACGACAGAACACTTGCAATAAAAATGAGTTATAAAAGGAAAATACATGGATCGAACGTTGCAAGTCAAAGTCACGTCTTACAACCGGACTTACCATGATCTCAGTCATATGGACTACAATAAAAGGTACAGTATTAGACTCAAGGACTGTGAAGTTGTTTTAAAAACGCTATTTTAGTTACTTCTGCTTAACAGGGGAACCTGGGAGAGGCAGGCCAAAGGAAAACGATGCAGTTTTATCAGATCTGTCAGAATTTCAACAAGGAATCAAATTCCATGTATGCTGTAGAGAAATGCAGCGCATGGAAAAGCTTTACTCAAGTCTCAACAACAGTTTAATGACCAGAAATTTGTTTAGTGACTGATTGAAGGAGGTTAATCGCTAACTTCATTAAGGCTGCCCACCAAGGAGGGCAGAGAGAACTCAGCAGGGGAAGCACTGGGAAACGCCAGTGGCCGACTCTTCAGACTGTAAGAACTGTTGTGGGTAATGAGAGCCCAAGGAGCCGCAGCACAGACAGACACCCAGCCTGAATCACAAGCAGAAGATGACTGACAAGCTGGGGAAATGGCAGCTTTAGTGGGAACCACACAGTAAGGGTTCTGGATGTGAGAGGAAGGTAATGCTGGGTGTGTAAGAGCAGGAGGAAAACAGCCAGTGGAAAACTAGGAAAACTGGTGAAGAAAAAAATACCAACAGCAGTAAACGCGGCTGAAATAAGGGGCTGGGGCAACAGCTGAACTGTCACGGATATGGCAGTGATACTACCAGGTCTGTACGCGTCACCCCACCAGTCAGCAGAAAGAGCACAGTAATTGCTTAGCCCAGACTCTAAGGGCATCTCCCCTTTTCAGACAGATAATTAACAAAACCCTGTGCCAGGGCATACCCAAGTTGTCTTCCAAAACAAACCCCAGGAGTTCTGGGCCTGGGAACCAGCTTCGTTCACGTCTTCTCGCAAACACAGAACTCCCAACCCAGACACGCTTTTGGCAAAGGGAGACACGGGAAAGGTAACAAAATTCTGAGTTTCGTTAACACTTACTTTAGGGGTCATTTGACAAAACAGCTTCACTCCTACAAAAAATGTTACTCTGTTTAACATGAAAAATAAAGGCGATCACAGCCAATAGACTGGCAGGAAACCTGCCAGGGGGTGTCGAATGAAGGAGATGCGCTCCCGTGGTATCCATCTGTCCGTGCCAGTCTCCTGTCTCTTGCCGGATGCATCCGGCTCACACAAAGGACACCGAGGTCTCTTTGTCGTGCCCTCAGATGCTCCTCTCCGCTGACAGAGCACACTGTCTATTCTGTATTATCAGGCAGCATTTCAAGTTCTTGTCTTTCAAGTAGGAAAGAAGAACCACATTCCACCAGCCCTGAGCCACTCCTCAAATCCCGGGAGGTAACAAAGCTACCAAGGTCTTAATCCTCTTTGATGGGACTTGATCTAGGGTCAAAGAGCAGCCAGTCTGGCGGGCACAATTCCGTATTCTCTCTGCTCAGTCTGCCTACAAAAGTTATTTACCCCCTGTCCTGCAGACACCTGCTGACCAGAGCCTGGACTGCCGCCACAGGTTTGTTCCCAGCGCCAGTGGGGGAAAGCAGGTAGGTGGAAGTGGCGGGGGGGCCCCACAGCAGA
>NW_010414110.1:18262-19126 GCF_000710305.1 Buceros rhinoceros silvestris
GAACTGCTGCGTACGTCCAGCCTCGAAGCAAAAGGATTAGTACGTCTTTCCTGCAGCTCATTAATGATTTACCACGAAAGACAGGCTGTCATTCCACACCACACTTCCACTTGCGAAACTGCTCAGAAGTTCGATGGGGATGTGGAGAGGAATCCTTAATAAATCCTTATTGAGACTCAAGCTTTGGCTAACAGTGCAAATTTACCCAAATAATTACACCGCTGGAGCTAATCGTGCCAATAAATTTCCCCAGAGAAGGCAAGCCCTTAGAAAGCAAACAAAAGGAAAGCGAAAAAAAGAAAGCCCCTGCTGTCATCTGTTCTTTTCCTTGTCAGGCAGAAACGTTTCCCAGGGTGTCCGTATCTGTGACTGTGATGTACAGTTCAGATTTAAGGTGAGGTATCTAGCAGCCATGTTCTAGGCATGATGCACCAGAAATCTGATTAAAAACATCATGACATCTTCACACAAGTCAAATAAAAAAAGGATAAAAGATGATAAAATATAGATAAAAGAGGACGGAATATAGATATGTAGTGAATAGCAAACAAAATAATGAAGGAATCGTTATGCAGAAGCTATTTTGAAATGGAAATATTTTTAGTGCTACCAGGATTACTCTTTTGTACTATTTTTATCTGGTACAATGCCACAAAGTTCAAGTGAACAACCTTTTTTTTGAAAAAAAAAAAAAAATCAAGTAAATAATGAAGTAAGACTAACACTAAAATACGTCAGCAAGCCAAACCGCCCGTGTTTATCGGGTCGCCATGTAGATCTGAAAACAAACTCCCCGGCGCCGAGGCTGGGGATGTGCCCAGCTCGCCCGCTCTGCCCCCGGCCGCGGAGCCCAGGCTCCGGCCG
>NW_010414111.1:0-217 GCF_000710305.1 Buceros rhinoceros silvestris
CAGGAATGGGGAGAAGGCTGTTGAGTCGTTCCTCTCCTGCAGCTGCTTTCGTTTTTTCCTGCTTATCCCAGTCCTGCCGCCCCTGCTGGACCCCACTCCCCGGCAGGGTTTTGAAGCTATTAAATATATGTTGCCTCCAGGCTGGTTGTTTCTTGAGGAGGGTATAGCTGGGGGCCGGATCCCTCGCTGTGGCAATAGCACGGCTGCTGGAGCCCCA
>NW_010414111.1:392-1094 GCF_000710305.1 Buceros rhinoceros silvestris
CGGGTTGGCGAGCGTGGCAGGGGCTAGCCCCGCTCCGGGCCTTCTTAAAGCATTTTTCCTTTAAGTCCTGTATTGTGGGTCTGAGTTTAATCACTATGGATACAAAGCAAATTGAAAGCAGAATTTGTGCTTGTGACCTTGTTTTCAAATGTTTACGAAAGAGCGGAAGAATTAGCTGCGGCGAGACTGGAGCGAGCTGCGTTACGGGGATTGTATTTTTCAGGCAAAAATTTGTCAAGATTGGGTGCGCTGCTTGTTTGTCCGTAGAAATTTGGCTACCGATTCCTGTATATTTCTAACATGAATTAATTTGCATTTTCTGCTTTATCAGTTGCTCCGTTGGGAGCATTAAGGGGAGATCGGGGTGAACGTTACTACAGTAATGCCTTTCCAGCCTGCGGCTTCTCCGCACGTTTGACTGCAACTTCCGGGCGCTGGAAGTGGGCTCCAACCTGAAACCCTCCTCTTGGAGGTTCTCTTGGCCATGAAAGAAATCGTTGCTGCAAAGAAATTCTTGCTGTGCCCATCTCGCTGTCAGGGTGGATGAGGGTGATTGTGAAAAAGCCAACAAGTCACAAATATTGCCTGGGCTCTGGTCACGGCACCGTTTATCTGGTCATTTCCCAGCTCCATTTGGGTTGGTGACTTTTGCCTAAGCTGGGGAGCGGGCTCTGCAGCAGGCAATTTCCCTGAGGTCTGATG
>NW_010414111.1:1280-2632 GCF_000710305.1 Buceros rhinoceros silvestris
TCCTCTTGAATTTTATTTTATATTATTTTTTTGTCGTGGGGCTGCAGGACCACGTCCCTGCTCTCTCCATACCCCACAGCAGGGCTCTCCGCCGTGCCAGCGCTGCATCTCCTGGGGATGGCAATGATGTGGAGCAGAGTCCCAAAATGCTGTTGCCTTTGGGCTCTGCTGAGATTTGTATATGACACTGTATTTATCAAAAAACCCTCTTTCTTTGCCCAAACTGCCTGTCCTGACTGTGGGCTGAGTGCCGGAGCGCTGTGCCTGCCTCCGCTGTGATGCTGATGCCGGTAACGGGGCTTTCAGTGCAAAACATGCAGGAAGGAGCTGCTGCTCTTGGACTGAGCTAATTATCTTGAGCCGAGAGCTGGTTAATTATCGGGGGTGACTGATGCTCCTTGTGCAGTGCGACGGTGTAAAGCGGCCGATCCTCCCGGTGGTTGCACCGGCGGAGGCAGGCTGCTCCGGAGGCCTTGCGGCCAGCACAGCGGTGCTCACCGGGTGGGAGGGCTGGGGTGTTGGGGAAGCAGTCAGGATCCTACCTGCCAGTACTGTGGTGTTGGTGGGTTTAGGTTTGTTTTTAAATTGAAATAAGGGATTTCTCTGCCACTTGGTGACTACTGGGATGTGTTACCAGAGATGAGCAGGCGTGGTAATTCCCGACACGTATCCTCGCTCTCTGCTTGAGCTCCGTTTGTAACAAAGCTGCGGAGGGTTAATGACCGAGTGTGAGACAGCACTTATGTCTTTAGTTATAAATACACCCGTGGAAAGTGTTATGGCCAGTTTTAAGAGAGCATCTGACTTGCTGGACCCTAGAAATCGAGGCATCGTTTATTAAAACACATGTTTTACATTTCTTTGTCTTCCACAAAGAGGAAGACCTTGGGTGAGGATCTGGAGAGGGGCAGATTAAAGATTGGGGATACCAGGCCAGGTCTCTTTGGCATCTCTTTGGGGTACCCAGGGCTGCAGCTGAAGACCTGTGGGCAGTTTGGACAGAGATGCCGGCCAGGAACTTGGGGGGCTGGGGTTGCTCTTGGACCAGTTTCCCCAGCACTGGCGGAGGGACTGCTCAAGCCTGTACCCCTGAGACAATGTCTATTTGGGTCAGAGGACGTTTGTTACAGAACATCCTGAATCCTGCGGCAGCCCCCGGCGCTTGTCCAAACCTGATAAGTCTCAACTATGACAAGGTTCAGGCGTCGCCCTGGCTGGCTCCCCGACTGCAGATGCACTGGTGACCAGTGGATAGGCTTTTGTGGTGGCAGATTTGGAGGTGGGAGGCAATGTCAAACCTGGCCATAAATGAGGAGGGTGCTGGAAGCGATGGGAAGAGTGAGACTGTCCCC
>NW_010414111.1:2745-3003 GCF_000710305.1 Buceros rhinoceros silvestris
AAAATCCACATGAGAATGGGAATGGCTGAGCCCCACGTGTTTCATGGTAGGTTTGCACGGGCCAAGCAGAGCCAGAGCTTTAGGGAGACCTGGAGCCACAGGGACATCCACACCCCGAAATCCTGCTGGCCGGTTCTGGGGGCCGGGAGCCCTGACAGTGGTGTGGTCATGACAGGGGGCGCAGCTGGGGAGCGTGGTGACGGCGGGACGGCTTGGCACATCCCCAGCCGCGGCACAGAGCCCCGGCCCCAGCCCCGG
>NW_010414112.1:0-11769 GCF_000710305.1 Buceros rhinoceros silvestris
ATTGCCTCGGTCCCTCGACCCTTAACAGGTGGTCCTGCTCTCTTAGCATGAGACTAAGCCCTACTTTGTGGAAGAAGGTATGTCATGGTACCATGCACATGTATTAACTATATGAACTATATGTGCAGGTAATACTTTTCAAAAGAAATTGTAACCTTCTCCCCTAAAGGCTAATCCAGGCATCTCTCCCCTGTGCTCTCCACCTAGGCCACAAACAAACATTCCCCACCACCCCCTGCCACGTGCTTTGTGATGCCCTGGTGTTGTGGGATTTTTTTGGTCATTTTTTTTTTTTTTGATGGTTGGGTTTTTTACCCCTTTGATAAACAGGGACAAATCTCACATCTCTGGCATAGAGAGAGACAGAAATTCCTTCTCTCCGGTAATCTTCCCAGCTGTAACCCGAAACAAATTCCTTCCTAGGTGCTCCAGACAAGGCAGAACTCATCAGAAACTTCTCACCTGCTTAGCCATGGCTAGTTTCTTCTGTAAGTACTCAATTTGTTCCTCCACTGCTCGGATCTTGCGAAGGGCATCCTCATCAGCCATCTTTTTACTCTCCTTTTTCTCCTTGTCTTCCAATTCTTTCACCCTCTGCCTCAGTTCTTCCAGCTACAGCAAGGACAAAACAGAAGCGACACTAAACAAAAGAATGTGGCCTAAACATTATTAAGAGCCCACTTTTCCCACAATTCTCTGAAACTCTGAAGAAACTGCCTTCAAAGCAAGGGAAAAGATAACCCACCTTATCTTGACAAGACAGTGTATTACTGGCAGATGGACAGCTAATATGGGCTGCAAGGCCAAGATCTTGATTTCAAAACCTTTGAATATTCCATAGCATCTCCCAAAGGATTAGGAACAATAGACTCTTGCAGTTGTATAAGTAAGGATATATGGACAGACACCATTGCAGGACGGCCAAACCTGGTCAGTCACACTAACTGGCAAGAGCATCGGTGACTACGAGCACACTTATTCCAGCAAGGTAATCTGACTGAGGACCCTGTCAACTTGAAAGCTACAGGGGGCAGGGGTGAGTGGTTGGGAAGGAAGAAACCAGAAACAAAATACAGAGCCACAGACCTGACAAAACAAACATAGAGACAAAGACAATAAACCAATTTCCCCAGTCACAAGAGCTGATAGGCTACCAACAAACTACGGACAGCACTTCTGAGGAAGATCAATCTGGAGTTTGCAACTGGTAAGACTGTAAACCAGGGGTGGATCCTGGACTGGGAGGGCTTTGGGAATCGATTCAACCATACAAACTCAGGAGACACGTGCAGAGGAAGGGAGAGCAAGGATGAACAAAGTGGGCTTCGACAGCAAAAGGGATAAAATCACGTCTAAATTGTGGGTAGTCAGGACACACTTGTCTGGCTCAGCCCTGAGCATGATCACCACAGCATGTCCTATCTTCTTGCATCTTATTTAATATTTTCTTAACTATCTCTGTGTAATCTAACTCTCTAATCCATGTGTCTGTGTACTGCATGGAGTAAGTGCTAGCAACAGGTGAGACCCATATGTAAACAAAATAAGAGGGCCCAGGATCACAGGGGTGTCAGACAGACAGAAGGGCCATATGGTACTTGAGGAGTCTGTGAATGCATGTGTGCATGCTTGTGAACCAAGACATCTTTGTGCATGTGCCTGCACTAGTGACGTTCCATCTCTAGCAGCTGAAGGAGGAAGGTGACTTGTCTGTTCATGCTTACGTTTTGAGTCCTATAAATACACGTTGTTGAAGGCAGCACCTTGTCTGTGGCAGCCTGATTGGTGTGTCAGTGTCCTCTGTGTGCACGTGTCTCTGGCACACATGCTCAGCTTCACTACTGGTTAAATCTGCAACTGAGAAAGCATGAGCAGTGTCCCTCAGCACGGACAATGGGATCATCCCTTCTCAGAGGAGGACAGCCCAAAATCTCCCTGTTCACATCCAGAGCATTCCAATCTCTTTTCTAAGTGACCAAAATAAGAAGAGGAACAATTTCCAGTTTTGAAGACAAAACAAACTCAGTTTAGGTCTGAAAAGAAGTTTTAAGTAACATGCTAAAGAGAAAAAGGGGGGAGAAATGAGCTTTACCTCAGCTTTTGCCTTCTTCTCAGCTGCCATCAGCTGTACTTTGTCTCTCTGCTCTTTAGGGGCAGAGCGGTACATATCTAGCAAGAGCTTCATCTCCTTCTGGCTCTCCTGGGCCTTCCTGGAGACAGGGAGACAGACCACTGTGAGAACACAGCAGAAAAGCTGCACTGTTAAATATCTAGCACGAGAGTCAGAGCAATATTCTCTCCCTCTCCCACACGGCATGCATAGGGAGTCACCCTCGCCTCATCTGACACTGGTAACGTAAAATAGCCAAGGACTACAGGCTGGAGGCTGAAAAGAAAGATGTTGAGGCACATGGTTTGAAATGTCAAGAGAGATGGGGAAGAAACACGTACACTAATAGTAAGCCACCAACTATTCATCTCTGCTTTGGTGCTAATCCAAGACAGCGAAGACATAATTGTTACACAATTGCTATAACAAATTGTACACAAATTGATACAACAGCAACAACTAAATGTTCACACCATGAAGTATCTGTTTGGTAATTCACACTTTACGGTGTCATAGAAGGAATCTTACTACATTGCCCAAATCACAGTCAGATACAGGAGGTGACAGAAATCTCTCACTTCAGTGAAGCCAATTTCGTAACAGCAAGCTGCAAGTCATCTCACACAAACTCGCCAGTTTTGGCAATTGTAAAGCAAGAAAGGGAGGGACAACAACTTACTTCAGCTCAGCCTTCAGCTGCTTGATCACTTCAGCCTCCTTCTTTCTTCCATCTTCATGCTTCCCTTTCTCCTTCTCTTTGGACTCTCTCTCCTTCTCGGATTCCTTTTGCTTCTGCTTTTCCCGCTCTCGTTCCTTTTCCTTTTCTTTCTCTTTCTCTCGCTCCCTCTCTTTCTCCTTTTCCTTCTCTCGTTCCCGCTCCCTCTCCCGCCTCTCTCGCTCTCGTTCCTCTTCATCTCGTCTGGCCTTCATTTCACTAACATCTTCAGAAGCAGCCCTGGGGACAGACACTTGGGCAGAAGGATCATCAGGTTCCTGTTTGATCTCTGGAGGTTCTTCCTTTGTGTCTTCAGTGCTGGACTGGGACTGTAAGAGAGCACTACCACTGCGAGAACGTATCTATTTGGAATAGCAAGAAAGAAGACACAGGAGAAAACAAACCACTGAGCTCTGAGCCAGAAATCTACTTTATGCCCTTTCCCTGGTATTCCCACATCCACACTTGCCTGCCCCCTCCATAGCTGCTACTACTTTTCCAAAGAGCACTACAAAGGGCTACAGCTACAAAGGAAGACCATTTGGTAAGTGGAAGCACTTCCTCCTCATTTCCGGCATTTCCTGCTTTGATACCTTGCTCAAGTCGGATTGGGCCTCTCTCAGTTTGCGTTTGTATCTTAACACCTCTCCCTTCAGCTGGTGGTTGTGATTTTGGAGGCTGCTGATGAGATGACGCATTTCCCGATTAATCGGGCCTATGGAAATGGAAACACAACTGTAACAAACCACACTTTTGCCAACCTCCTGTAGGACTTTGGTGGAGAACAAGCTAAATGACAAACAACCAAAATAAGACTAATGTCATTCTCCCCACACAATAGAGCAATCCAACACATCTGCAGAAAACAGTCATGTGACTTTTACAGGCAACCATAACTCCTTGTAAATTCTCAGTTCTAATTTCCCCTTAACTTTACTTTTTGTCCCATGTTCCTAAGGGAAATGTGTCATGCTACCTAAAAATCTCTATTTTAATGCTACTTTAGAAACAACTTTGTCCCATAAAACACACAAAGAGCTTTGTTTTTTGAGAAAGAGATTTGCCAGAACAAGTATTTAACAGTAACAAAGAATCAAACCAAGTGTTTTACTGCAGCGAAGCCTCTAATGGGCATTGAGGGATAAGGGGAGTTGTTTGAAAAAAACCTCCATACCTGCTTGTTCATTGGCAGCAAGTGTCTGTTCAAACTCTATCCTCAACATCTCATACTCCTTGCGGACTTGTGCCAGGGTGTCTTCAAGCTGAATCACCTCTGTGCGTAGTTTCTTGTGAAGGCTGACCTCATCTCTCTGAGGAGTAAGAAGGGGACAGAACTTGGTGCTGTGACCCTGGAGTACCTCTCACTTCATCCACATAACATACCAAAACAGGAAGATAAATTTCCTAAGCATTCCCAGAGACATTCAGAACCCAGCAGTGATGGTCACTGGGAAAACAATGTTCCCTAGTCTGATGGAGGAGAGGTGCTACCTCGATTAGTTCCACCTGACGTTGGTGTGTGGTGCGGGTGCCATGAAGCAGAGTGCGGGCCTCATCAAGGTGTGCCTTCAGCTGGAGACTCTCATTATAGAGAACTGAAAACTGGGACTGCATGCACCGATATTCTGGGGTCTCCTTCACAGCCTCTTCCACTGCTCGCCGCAGCTCAATCTAGTCAGGACACAAGAAAATGCCACAAAGAAAAATTACCTCCTTGTCTTCGGTATCTAATTTTGCAAGGTAGGAGAACAGTGAACCAAGCTGCCACAAGACAAAAGCAGAATTTTAATAACAACTGCTGTGAAGCAGACGCAAGGGATATGCTTCAGTATCAGTTTTAAAAGTCTGTGCTTTCTCTATATGTACTAGGCTGTTTCTCTCACAGTTCTGATAAGTTTTTGATTCTCAGGTTCTGCAATAGTTTCCCTCAAAGATATGAGCTTGAATATCATGACACACCTTTTCAGTGGATTTACTGTAAAACTATAATCACCTAAATCAATAAAGATGGACACGGAGAAGAGTATGATATCAAATTAGAGAAAATACACGTGTGAGTAGGCATTATGTTAGCTTTCTCTCAGTAACAGACGCAAGGACTGAAAGGAAGAGAAGTGAGAGAAAGCAGAGGTAGAGAAACTGAATTTCTCTTACCAAAAAAAGTTAGCAAATGATTGTGACTACCAGCAGTGAAACAGACACATATGTACACACACACAGCTTAACACTAAGTAAGAGAAAAAGAGGGTTGTGAACCAAATAGTCTTTCTTTCGAAAAACACTCATGTGGATAAACAGAAATTAGAAGTGCCTCAGGAAAGTTTCTGGAATCCCATCTGTGAAATTTCAGTTATCAGCTCAGACATAACAGGATAACAAATCTATTGATCTCTAAGATAAAATTTCAATTATTCTCTACATACACTTATCTATGACTACAGTCACAGCTTTTTGAGATACCTCCTTCAAACCAAAAGAAATTCATACACTGTTTCCTATCTATCCATTCTACCACAGTGGGAATGATTAAAGTTCATCGACTCTTTCAAGAGTCGAGCTCTACCACAGAAGTTCCCCAGTTTTTTCAGTTCACTGGTTCCACTTGCATGGTATAAGGACAAGGTGGAAGAAGGGTCAATATTTGTAAAGAAGTGAAATTAGTTTTAACTAGACATCATTAAATGCACTGAACAGACCAGAATGGAAAACAGGAAATAAGAATCCCCTACAATTTCCAAAGATGACCACACGGTGTCACCAATGCATTGAACTGCCAGTGCTGGTCACGCAGACTTTCTGAATTGTACATAACATAACCCAGCGAAAGAGCAAGCATGGAACAGAACAGTATGAATGAGGCTTTCTGGAGACACAGTTCAGCAAGACACAGGGCAACCAGCCACACAAAACACTTTCATCCTCAAATAGGTAGAGATTTGTCACCTTGAGTTTTTCATTCTGTGTTGTTACTTGCTCAAGATCCTGGCGTAGTTCCTCCAACTCATTGAGGCGATTCCCAGCAAGCTCTTTATTCTCTTCCAGCTCTGCGTTCATCTCTTCAAACTGTTGGGGATAAACTGCTTGTAAATCCTGTTCGTAATATATCTACTGAGGGTACTAATTAAGTAACTGTTTATATAGTAACAGATACTACAGATAGAACACTCAGATAGCATTACCAAGTGAGATAGAGTCTACTTCCGTCAGGTCTGTTCCGTAAGCAGGAAACAAACACAGATGAAACACTTGCCCAGAGTCACACAGATTGGTGGCAAAGAAGGGATCTAAATTCTGTTCCAATCTGTGGCTCTACACACAAGCTCTCCTTGACTTTATTCTTCCCTCTGCCCACAACCAAGCCCCTGGCATTACCTTGCGGGCATTAATCGTGATTGTGCCTCCATAGAGGCTACTCCCAGCTCCATACACCTTGTAGCCTTTGGAATTTACCTGCAAAAAAGGCAACATATTTCATCAATACCCAAATAGGTGCTATGACTACCGACAGAGCATATTCAAGCCCAAAGACTGTACACTACAGATTCTCACTTCTCACTGCAAATTACAAGATGATGTCACACATCTCAAAACTACACCAAATTCTCTGGTTTCCTGGCAAAGAGGACGGTGCTTACTCGTTCCAAAACATCCGCTAAGTGCCGGTTGAGCCTCTGCTCCCTCTTGCGTATCTTGTCAATATCCCATTGAAGGTCATCAATCATAGTCTCCAGAACAGACACCCGAGATTCTGCTGTCTCCACCCTCTCTTGCAGCTTGGAGAACTGCAATCAGAAGAGTGTTTCAGCCAGCAGATTGAATAGAATCAACATGTTCTGAAACCGCTCAATATTAATTTTTCTCTTATTCATCATAGCCTGAATACATGTGCTTTCCACCCAACTTTTGCTGTGATGACAGACTACTCAGTGAACTGTCCTGTATTATACACTGGCCAAATACAAACACAGTAATGAAAATAACACAAAACTGGAAGTGGGAAGAAAGCAAGAAGCCAGTAATATCAGAGTACCAAGGAACCCACCTCAGCTTATTCAAAGGTTTGGGTTTTTTTTAAATCTTCTCAATCCATATGTTCACCTATTCTACAGACCACTGAAGTGCTTCATGGTCTGCATTAATAAAAATTTTAAAGGAACTGAAACCAATGCTGCCAGTTACGTGAATCTCTTAATGACTCGGATCATCTTTAATTAATATCATTGTGTCGTAATTAATGTCATTACCCTTTCATACATGATGCAGAGAAACAAAGGAATATGAAATGACAGTGATGTCAAGTATCTCAGATGTTTACACAACCACCTTAGCATCCCTTGCCACTTCCTCTACTCTGCTTTCTTTTAAAATTAAATTAAATCCATTCACTGGTTTGGCTATACTCTCTCCTTCAGTGATGTAACAAGTAAATCAATCCAAATTACCCAGAAATCTACATACAGTTCTTCAAACCACAAGCCTTTGCACAACCCCTGTCTAGAAGGCAACTTTCAAATCATGTTGCTCCTCTCTTTCAAGGCAGTAACCTGCTTTCCGAACTATGGTAACCACAAATTATCTAAGCAGGAGCCCAAAGCAGATTTCTGTCTCTCTCCTTATACCTCCTGAGACATGATTCGGTGCTTCTCCTGAAGAACATCAGCCAGCTCCTGCAGCCTGGCATTTTCATGTGAGAGGTAGGTATTAAGCTCCAGGACTGCTTCTTCCATCAAAGAAATATCTGAAAAATGCATAAAAGAAAAGAAAATGAACAGAAATCAAGGAAGATTGCTTAATTCTAAAACAGCAAAGACAGAAAAAAGACAACAAACAAGGAAACTTCTGGTTTTAAATTCTGCTTACTGTACCTCTCCAGCTGGTGGTTGGCAAGGGTCTTATCTCCAGCCACACAGAGCTTTGATTTGCATTTACTAAGCATAAGTCCCTGCAGTTTAACATGCTACTCAATTCCGATGGTCAGTTACTATCCTCTGATGTCAGAGGTTGTTCCAATTGTGCCAGTATCAGCTACACAGAACTTGCCCTTATAACTCAGAGACACCCTAATGCAGATCAAATTCACGTGCAAACCTGCTGAAACAGGTGGCTTGAGCTAACATACCAGATGACAAGTACAGCAGCTGAGTACAGGCTCACACACATCACAGGGATGCCAATGCTACTGCAGAGCTTAAGAACGCCAGCTAAGGACAGCAATGGTTTGCTACGTCAGTGCTAGATTTGCCAGAGCTTCTCAATCAGAGCATATAGAACGCGTGGACAGGAGGCAAATCAAGGGTGAGTTGATATTCCACTTAAATTTTCATTCCACAGATTAAAATTCTAACCTTAAGCTAACAATTTTTTTCAGAGCATCACCTGAGTGTAAATTGAACCTGCTACATTAATTTTCAGAAGCTAGTCATTTGGCTTTTTTCTGTGGAACTCTGCTTTGTGTTCAAAACTGACAGCTACACTAGGCATACGACAACATTAAATGGCTACCGTTTTTGCTCAAAACTCCATGGAAATAGAGGTTATTCGAACATCTTTTGCTGAAATGCAAAAGTGAGGAGTCCCACATCAGTTTGCAATACTGATTTAACTTCTTCACTTGTAAGCTTGAGGCCTTTCATGCGGTGGCTGAGGACGGCTGGGCAATAAGGTTCAACTGTAACCTCCAAATTCTCAGGGACATGAACACACTGGTGTCAGAAACAAGCCTTTCCTTAGCCCAATACATGCAGAGTTCTCAGCATTCAAATTTAGAGGCACTTATAATACATTCTAGTACTATACTAGCATATAGTACTAGTCTTTATCAGAGGTTTTGGTTTTGAGTTCGGAAAGATAAAATAGTTTATTTTGGAAAATAACTGAGCAAGAGAAAGTCTAGGCCTCAACGCTTACAATGCAGAATCATGTCTAAACTGAGGGTAGATGAGGATTCTTGAGTTTCAGCCACAGATCAGCCACCTTGGTCATACCTCCACTATTCAGCTTGTGGGATAGCACATCGACTTTCTCCTGCAGCTTGTCATAAATCATCACAATCTGGGCAACAGCACGGCGGGAAGACTCTACACGCTCCTGCAGCTGAGATTCTATCTCCTCACTTGTGCTGCTGGCTAGAGTGGCTAGAAAGGAGAATGCTGGCTCCGGTCCTTCACCTGGCAACAGAAAGAGGTATGAGAAAGTAGATGTGCTCTGGCAGTTCACCTATTGCTAGTCTTCACTATCAGAGGCCCTCTGTCACCCTTCAGAAAAGGACCTCAACACTGTCCACAGCTGAAATTCATCTTTTCCACTGTCCCCAGCCAGGTGTCTCACCCCGTTCCCTTTCATCTTTGCGCTCCTGATTACTGTCCGAGTCTGGTTCAGGTTCTGGTACCACCAGCGCTTTTCTTTCAGACAAAAGGTCTCCAAGACCTTGTTCAAAGTCGAAGCGCTTAAGGATGATGCGGATATTTTCATCAAACTGAATGACGGGACAGGCAAGACAAGACAAAGAATGGATGTGAGTTAAAAAGAGTGCAGTGGAACAGGAGAAGAGACGAGAAAATAGTGTACAGAAAATAACAAAGCGTGTTACTAACCTGATTCCAGTATCGATTGATGATCAGCAGAGAGGCATCATCAGTGGCCTGTCGACGCTCCAGCTTCTCAATGTGCTCCCGTAGCTCATCTTCAATGGCTTGCCGCTGGTCCAGCATCTCTGCTAGTTTCCGGTTCTTGGTCTGTAGGGTCCGGATGTCCATCTCCTCCTGTGCAGAAGCACAAGTCAGGGCACAATGCACACAAACCAGAGATCACTGGGCTCATACAAAAGGCAGAAAAATATTTTTGTTTCCAGATGGAAAAAAGCAAGAGGTTGAGTGAGGGTGCAAGGAAGACATACTGTTGAAGAAACGCCACCAAGCTTAATGGTCTCCACTGTGGTCCCTGAATCTTCAACTCCCGCTTTCTTCTCTGGAGGTGCCGAAGGGCCAGGCTCTCCAGCTGACCGTTTGTTGCCAACTCCAGACATGGTGGCTGAAGCACACAGACTACTGCCTTCTCAAAGATCTTCCTGAACATTAAAGAACACTGCTTAGAAAACCAGCAAACACACACCCACACAATGAACTCACTTTAGAGTTTTTTAACATACTGATCCATCATGGTATCAAGACACATAACACAGCACAAACCATATAACTAAAAGGTTTTGGAAAATACTTTTTGTGAAACATTAAGTCTTAAAAGACACCACCAGGATAAGCACTGCAAACAGAAAGTTGATGAGAAAAAAATCCACTGCTTTGTAACGTTAAAATGGAAGCACTGTACCTTATCACACTCTCTGGAAGAAAATCTTCATGCAGGTTCAGTCTCTGCTTTTTTGATCTCTCTCTGTATTAACAAAAATTACCTGGGTTAGTTAGACTTCAGCAAGCAACTGAAACTGTGTATCTGTGGCACCAGTTCACTTCATACCACCCAAACTGTTCTCACTATATCAGCATTCAAAGTCAGTTAGAGCCGAGGGCAGCAACACCTTGAAGATGAGCCTTGTGAGAGCTTACACAGAGATCTCACAAATGCTACAAAACTGAACAGCGATTCTCAACCAAGGTTTGTAGAGACCCCTTTGAAGAGTTTTCCTGTGTTTCAGGAAAGACACAGGCATATTTGAAGAGTATTTATCCCCAGGTTAATGCAACCTGAAAAGCTCTGGACTACTAGTTACAGAACCACAGAACAGTTGAGGTTGGTATGGATCTCTGGAAATCCTGAACAGAGCAGGGTCAGCCAGTGCAAGCTGCCAACAGCTTTGTCTGGTCAGCTTCTGAGTATCATTTACCAAGCATTTTAGCTTGGCATTGCCCTTCACTATATGCAAAATAATACAAAGATTATTTATAAGTTACTGAAACAGCAAATATAGTGAACCTGTAACCTGTCTCTTAACGTATTAAATACATCCCAAAATCAAAAAATAAACACAGACAACTTCCACTTCACAATTTCCCTTCTTTTAGCTACAGAATTCAGTGGACATTGTTTTTAGCTAGAAATGACTAGACCACTGGAGGGTGTGGGGGGAACAACTGTCACTTAAAAACAGCTGCTCACTATCAGTCCAGTGAGCCACCAGTGACTACTGCCTTTCACACCTTTTGTCCACAGACAAAATATTTCCAGCATTGCTTTCTGACACCATCCCTCACAGCTCTAGCTAAACCTCTCCCCTTCCTACTCACTTCCTCACACATTGTACACCAGGACCTGACCCACTAACTCTTCATGACCGCACACCCTCTCCTCCCTTCAGGAACTCAGCCTTACCCTCAGACCCGGACTATTTACATTCTTCTCTCTCCAAACAGATCACACTGACTGATTCAAAGACTGACTGTCCTCCCCTACTAGGGACTTGGCTTTGTCTTAATCCCCATCTTATGGTTAAACTCCTCCTACGCAGAGACCAAAATACACCTCCACCTGGCAGACCCCACAGCTACCACTGGCTAAAAGTCATCTACTAGCATCAGTCACCTGCAGAGAGCAAATTGTTCCAGGCACAACACTTTGCCACTCATCTACCAGCCATGCCCACCAGCTGTGATTGAGCCCTCTCACATGGTCATGGCACCTCTAGTCAAGAGCTTTCAATGCTCTCCACTCAGTTTCTTTTATGCACCAGCCACTCTCTACACTTTCATACAACCCACAGCCCTTCAGAGCTCCCCTAAAACCTGTTATGGCCACTCATTCAAATCCCAGAGATGTTCCCATGGGGCTACACTAAGTTCCACACCCCCCACCACACCTCTCTCCGCAGACACCAAGAAACCCCCGCTCCCAAACACACGCAGGAAGCCACTTCGCTGATGCCCACAAGCACCCAGGGACGAGCCCTAACCCTATTCCTGTCTACAGCGCCCAGTGAGGGTACCCACATTCC
>NW_010414112.1:11975-12201 GCF_000710305.1 Buceros rhinoceros silvestris
GCTGTTCTGTCCCGCGGGGGGTCGGAGCCCCCCCCCCCCGCCGCTGTCCCGCTCGTCCCTCTGGGCAACGCCACACTGACCGCTGCTACCCACGACACCCCCCCGCGTCCTGTCCCTCCGGCCCATACCCTCCTTCACGGGTGGACCATGCCTCCGCCCTCGCAACCTCCCCCGTTCCCCCGCACGCCCACCTGCTGGGCCGCGCCTCCCCAAACACGCGGCCCGC
>NW_010414113.1:0-2132 GCF_000710305.1 Buceros rhinoceros silvestris
TATATTTTTAAAAATTTAATAGTGAGGATCATTTTGTTTAGATCATTCAGACAACAGTCTTCTCTTAAAAAGTCAAACATTTTAGGTCTCCAAGGTAACAGTGATTTTTTTTCATCTTCTGTTGATTTTGTGCAGTTCTGAAGTTCGTAACTAATTACTCACAGTATCCTCAGCTTGAAATCAATTCTATAAATTTAGTACTCTGTATGGGTAGAAATTAAAGACATTAAGCCTCACTGCTTGGATTGGAGGCATGGAAAAAGCTAATAAACCTGGCGTAGCTAAAAAGCTGCTTCTATCCCTGTGAGGCATTGTCAGTGGCTGTCTCTGAATTCCTCTAGAAAAGAGGAAAAATTCAGCAAAATAATTCTGCAAAAGACATTCAGGCTCTCATAGCTCAGCTGCTTTACACCCAGCCCCAAAAAAGAGTATAAATCCCTGACTGCAATAACCCAAGACAGCAACGGCTGGTAGATCTTTCTGCTCCTTGCCATCTGCATAAGGTCACATTTCTTCGTCTGGAGTTAGTGGGATAATATTTTAGTCATGTGACAATTAGAGGTTATCACCTGATTGATTTCCAGTGGCAGTTATGATGTTGTTGAAGTCCACCCCTTCATACTTCTGAATATTTCCATCCCTTTCTACTTCACCTTCACCATCAGACACCAATCCAATAACGACTGGTTGATCTTGCTGTCCCTGCACTCTCCTACTGCCGTGCTCGTTGCTTTTGGTCCCACCAAGATGGTTATTTTGTAAGATCTCATCTCTTTCTTCCCTGTCTTCATTCTTGCTTCAAGCTCCTCTGTATCTCTCGGGAGGTCTGATCATAAGCAAGTATTTTCAGGCCAAAGTCTGAGTAATGCTATGGAGTGCCAAAAGCTAGAAATACCAAAGTTCGTGGCACAAGAAGATGTGGTGTGGCTCTCATGGCTCACCCTTGGCAAATAGCCTGGATCTCAACATCTGTTCAGATAAAAATGTGAGAGCTTGTGGTATATGTGAGAAAAAACTATCTTGAGAAGGTGTTTGCCCCAAAAGGATCACAGTGAAGAGGAAGATGATCACCAGCCAGATTCAACAGTAGTCAGGGAACTCTGGAGACTTTCAAAATGTGGAAGGAGCCAAGCTGAATGCGTAGTTCTCTACTAGTTAATTATGTGTCATTAAGAAAGCAATAAACTGCTCTGATCCAGGTTTGTTTTAAATCAGCTTTTCCTTGTGGGGGGAGAGAAGATGGAAAACGGCGCAACATTTTTGTGTCCAATAGCAACATTGCTGGTGGAAGAAAATACCTTGCGTGTGTTCCTCAGGCACCGCCTACCTTTGAAACACTATATTGCAACCCTCCTGTCATAATAAAGTTGTTAACAAACATAACAAGCTGTGAGACAAAAATGACTCCGCAAGAGAAATCTCAGCTGTTCCTTGGGTAATTACCCCGGACTGGTCACTCGGGGGCACGCTGAGCTTCACCAGGGACACGAGAAGAGGTGGTAGCAGAGGCATGTGGAAAAACAGAGCATGTGAAGAACATCACCATAACAACACCTTTTACAAAAGCGTGTAGGAGTGTGAAACCACTGCAGTTACTGGTGTGGGGTGAAAATGAAAATAATAGCAATGTTGGACCAAAGTGGTTTCAGGTATTTTAATGTCAGGGGGTATTTTTGCTACAACAGAAAAACCCTGAGCTGATAAAGTAGTAGCAAGGACAAAATCTTGTTCTGGAGGTCAGAATGTGTGTAGGAGCAAATGGTAATTGAGATTTGTGTTACTAACTGTTCCACAGTAATAATTGCTGCAGGTTAGTTCCTATATTTAGTAACAAGCTTTAGTAACTTGAACATTCAGAAAGCTGTGAACACCAAGTACACCAAGTACAGGTTCACCTCTGTGGTGTTAAGACAAGGTAAGAACATAGGGAAAAATTAGATCATGAGCGATCTCTTGAGGTCGTCTGGTCCTAGCCCCTGCTCAAGGCACGGTTAAGCTCAAAGTTAGATGAGGCTGCCCAGGACTGTGTCTTGTTGAGTGTTGAAAATCTTTAAGGACGGAGAATCCAAACACTTTCTCTGGGTTCCACAGCTGCACCACTCTCAAATTATTATGAATATACCCATGAGATT
>NW_010414113.1:2277-4623 GCF_000710305.1 Buceros rhinoceros silvestris
GGACAGTAGCTCTGACCGCCAGCGTGTTACTACTCCCTTCCATCCGGTGTCACCTACAAGCTCTGTTCTGTTACACGGCGCGTGTTGGGGATGTTGAAGGGATGATCCAGGACTGAGGACCCCCTACCTGGCTGCCAGTTATTCCTGCCAGCTCCTCTTTCCGTGCTGTGTTTGACCCGCACACCCGAGGTCCTTGCTCACCTGATACATCCCACCTTGCAGTGACACAAGCCTTTGTAACTCACCCCACTCTGCCCCCATCTTCTTCTACAAATAGTAAGAGGGACTTTTGCTACTAGAGGCAGATGCTTTGGGGAAAATATTAAGTATTAAATATATTATCTATATTAAATATTCCTTTTCAGAATATTTCAACTTTTGCTTCAAAAGTGCGTTTTTCCTTTCTGTGCTGGGTTTGGCTGGGCTGGAGTTAGTCTTCTCTGTAGCAGCCTGTATGATGCTGTGGTTTAGAGCAGACTAAACCGGTGTTGGTAACACACCAGTGGTTTAGCTCTCACTGAGCCATGCTTGCAGAGCACCAAGGCCTTCTCTCTTTTCCCAGTCTGCTGCACTAACCAGTGGGCTGGGACTGGGGAGTTGGGGAAAGGATGGAGCTGGGACAGCTTATACCCGCCGCGCACTTCAGAATTTAAGCCATATCTTTAAATGAAGAGTTAAAAGACTGTAAAATCCCTTAAACTCTTGGTTTGGATTGCACAAAAGAACTTTAGTTTAGAAAATAAAATTGGATTTTGACACAACTTTATTTTGATTCAGATTGTTAAATTTGAACATACAAAGCAAAAAATCCCCAAGGCTCAAACAGGAAAACCTGTGTTACTTATCCATTTTTTAATCAGGAAGATTTTTAAGTATCAGAAGAGTCTAACAAGCAACTTCTAAATTAATCGATCTGGAGGTTTCTCGTAGGTAACAACTGGCTAACGAGGGTTCCACTAAACCATACTTAGTGAAAAAGAAGTAAGAGAATAAAGTGCCTCTCATGGTCTTCCTTTGAACTGAGGCCATAATCCCGGGGTTTGTTTTTGACAGTTTACATCTTCTGATTCAAAGCAGTGACTCTTTGAATTTTTAGATTTTTAGAAAATTTTTTAGATTTTTAAAAAAAATTTTTGGAATTTACAATGTTTTTAAAGATGTTTATTTCTACCACAATTATTTCTGCTATTTTGTACATTGAAAATGTACAGCCGAAGCACATCCTTTGAAAAGGGCAAGTAACTGCCTCCCTGATTTTCATCTGCACTTTAGATCAAATTATGAATCATATTTAAGGCAACTTTTTGCTTTCTCTCAAGTTTAAACAAAATAAATCTCCAGAGAGGTCAGGATTTGCTTAGCAGGAAAGTGTGACCTCTTGGAAAGAAAATCTTTCGCCTGAGCTTGTTTATTCTAGCGAGTAAATGGATGCTAAAGGGTTGTTACGTGTGGTTGGGGTTGGTAAATGAGCGTGGTACTTGGATCGTGGAAAATCTCCTTGTGCAAGCGTGTGCGGCTGCAGTTATCCTGCAAGCAAAACATTTTGGGCAGTAAATCTGCAGCGCGGGTCAGTGATAACTGCGGGGAAACAGCCGCCTGCCCCGTCATCCTTGGAAGGCAGCGGCGGGATGCTAAGGCCAGTACCACCCAGAAGGCTTTTATATGAACAGGGAATGGACCTGGAGGTGGGAAGGAAATAGAAGATAAGGCAGCGAGATGCCTGTGCTGGTTTTTTGGCTTCTGTTTATCCACAAGGTATGCAGGAACCATATCTAAAAGCATTGTGATTTGTAAAACCCGAGGTGGCCTGAGCTAGTCCTGTGATCAACTGTGAATGATCATAGGAATGAATCTTTTTTCTCATGGGTGTTTAAAATGGGAGCTTAGCAAGGACTTTGGGCCCTTGCAATTATGTCACAGTCCAGATGACTGCATTTCCCCGCAGAAAAGTTTGTACCCTCTGGGATGCAGGAGGTCAATACCAAGGCTGTCACTGTGCCATAGAACGGAGATTAGTCAGGCAGGTTTGCGAGGGTGTTAGCAGCCCACCGGCTATGATTAAAGAAACATCAGCTTCTCCTTTTAACGCTTTCCAGAACGTATATTTGCCGCGCTGCACTGCCTGGAGTTAAGGCTTTTCCTGGATCTGGACGTGTCCCCCTACTGGGTTTTTGGATGAAGTGCAGCAGGTTCATAACTGTATTTGCTCAGAGACTTTCAAGCCAGAAGCAGAGACAGAGAAGCTTGTTGGAGCTGAGGAACACTGGCCACCCAGTAACCCCCGCGTGCTCCCATGGCAAGTGGAGTGAAAGCAGCAGAGGAGCTGCCTCTGCCTTCGGAGGGAGG
>NW_010414113.1:4723-11253 GCF_000710305.1 Buceros rhinoceros silvestris
CCCTAAAGACCCTCCTCTGCTTTTCAAGGTAGCCCTCTCCCATGTCTCTGAAGGCAAGGCTGATTGCCCGCAGTGGGACAGTATTAGGAATGGAGGGATTTGGCCATTGGCTCCCTCTCTTCAGTTGGCAGCGGATGCGGTACAATACTCAAGCTTCAAGCCTGTGACATTTTGTACTCATTTAAGTTGCAGTCATTCAACAATGATTGGTAGTTGAGTGCAAGGCTTTAGAAAGTAACCTTGTGTTGCACATACAGAAATAATTCCCTCCCTGTCTTCTGCATCAACAAAGGTTTCTCCCATAGTTCTCTTCTGAGAACTGCTGGTGGTTCAAAGAAAAGCAATTACGATAATCACTTCATTTTAAATGTTCCCCTCCATCCCATTCTCTTGTTCCGCGATCTATTTTTGTTACAATGGAAAGATAAGTCCAACTTGGAACTCTGCTAAACAGTTCATTTGGAAACGATCACATATTTCATTTTCATCGAGTTAGCTTAAAGTATGTTAATTAGCTGCGTGGCCCATCTATGCTTTAGGGTAGAAATGTTCTTACGATTACAGTAATTGCTCAAATCCTTGATCCGAGGAAACAAAGAAACAGTGAAAGGGTTTGAATGAATTGGTACAGACAGTTTGGTGGTACTTACAATCGTTTTAGCAGGGTTTTGATTGGTTGTACATGCTCGCTGTGCCATGTGTTGGGAGTGTGGGGTATAAACAGGCGGCACGGCGTTCGTTTTATTTCATTCCTGCAAACGGCACGGAGATTTCCCGATTAGCAAAAAGGCAGCAGAAATGACACTGCTATTTCATCCTCCGAATGCTGCATGGGGCCGAATTATTTGGTAATATGTACAACATATGTAACTTCAAAGATACTACCTGATACAGTGAGCAAAAAGCCTTCCTGAGCTGCTTCGGGACATGCTCTCAAGTGACGGTTCCTCACATTTCAGCAGATGGCAAACCTGGGTAAGATCTAAATAAGCACAGAGTCTGCTTTATTGATTTAAATTAAATTCAATTTAACCCATGAATGGGTTTGCCTTTGCCTGAAGCAGGGAGTACCTACACCATTTTCAGACTGGCTTGGTGCAGAGTTGGCCCGGTGTAGAATTGCCTGGGTGTAGCAACTGAGCTGAAAAGTAAAATCGCTGACCTGAATTAGTTCTGACCTAACTCAGACCAGGACATTAACAATAGAGGGTTTAATGTTAATAAATAATTGATATAGTGCTAATAAATTAATTGATATAATTTATTTAATTTATTTATTTGATTTATTAATTGATGTAAGTTAATTGATATAATGTTAATAAATAATAAATAATTATGACCCTAGATTGAGATGCTATCTGGTAACACCAGCTAGCGCAGCTTTGTGGTTGTTGCTAGACAAAGAGGAGCTCTCGAGCTCCAGCGTGAGACCGTGGTTGCTATTGTACTGACCACTAAAGGTAACATTTTTTTCTTATAAACTGAAACAGGAAGCAGAGGAAATCACACAGAAATAAAATGAAATCGAGAACTTTGGAGTGCTGTTGCGGATCTAGCCCCTGCTTAAAGGAACTCCCCCACACCCAGCACAGGCACGGCCAGGGCACATCCACAGCCTCATCCTGTCTCTGAACATCCCACTGGCCTTGGTCCTCATCTCTCAGCTGTTGCAGCTTCTTCCAATTCATTTTCTCTTCTTAATAATTCAAACCTTCACCTTTCTTCTTTGTCTTCTGTTTCCCCCGGTGTTGAAGCAGACCCGCCCAGTCCTTTCCTTCCTCAAAATCTACTTGTGTTGCTACTCGACCTCGATCTCTGATGCGTATGTACATGTTTCTTCTTCAACCTTTATCCTCAGCACTCATCAAGGCAAACTATGTGCTGATGAAGTAAAAAGCAAAAGCAAGATCTGAAACTTCATTTGAGCAGGCTGGTGTGACTCAATTTCCTTTTGTACTCAAATGAGAAAGTAGCCTAAAACTTAAGACCTAGATTACAGATTTGAGTGGGGTTTTTTTTTTGTAACAGAAGAACGCAAAGACGAAAGCTTAACACGCTGAGCGGCTTCAACATCCAACCTTCAAGGAACATTTTGAGGAGAAAGCAACTCAGAGGCACGAAACATCAGTTGAGAAGTTCAGTTTCTGCCCCCTGGCAGTTTTGGTGTCAGCGAATGGTACTCCCCCCGTGGTGGCAACAGAATTATCTTTGCAACGCCTCTGCAGTGGTTTTGGCGTCACTTTACATCCTCAGAGTTCATACTGGACTCGGTAAGGTGAGAAAGTGTGCAAAGCTTTTGATCTCATAGCCCGATTTGGCTCTGTCTGGAGTGCCGGCTGTCGCAGAGCAGCCATTCGAGGGTTGCAATTTCATCAGCTCCCTTCTGTGTTATTACTTGGCGGTTCAAGCTTTGTGGGTCACTGCAGGCCCTGTGGACAGCGCACGAGGCTGTGGGCATTTCCCTGCTTCTCCCAGAGGCTGTGGAGGTAGTTTCATGATCACTCTAACACATCAAAACAACCGGTGTCTGACACGCAGGCTGTTCCCCGCGCCTTGCTGCAGAAGCAGCTCATCATTTGCCACCCAAACGGCAGCCTGTCCTTACGTGGGATTGAGCGATGCTGGAACCACAGCCGGTGAGTACCATTATTCACGTAGCTGTTTTCCTTCAGTGCTCTGTCTGCTGGAGCTGTTGCACATTTCTCTTACCCCAACCCATGAGTATATGCAGTCTCCTCAACAGGCATCCCTCCTGTTCTGAATCCTGGCCCAGATGAGAGGGTAAGTGCTCCCTCAAAGCTGGCAGAGTTTATCCTGAGAACGGCTCACCGCCTGCTCACCCTCGAACCCTTTCTGTTCTCTTCCTGACTTTGAGCACCCTTGGTTTTTTGAGTCTGTGTATTCGTTTATGTCTAATAGGTCCCTTTCACATCTTGTTCTCCCCGATGACTGTGCTTGAGAGCAGGAGAGAAGCCTCTCCAGGGAACCATCCTCACAGCCACAGCAAAGGGCGGCTGCTGCAGGAGCAGGGCTGGAATTCAGTTCAGTGCTGGAATATGCTTTTTATGTTATTGCTCACAAAACCCTGTGTGCCGTCCTTTCATGTTTGAGTGCTGATGACCCCGACTGTCATCTAGAGCTCTAATTGAAAAATAAACCAGGCTAACGTATTTCTGTTTAATTTCTAGTCAAGAAACCACTTTTTCATGTCTCTAGAAGAGCCGTGACTCAATGCTCTCCTCTTTTTAGTGAGCTGCCTTTTCTAACGATACGGTTTGGGGCCAGCACTCATGCCTGCAGTTCATGCATAATCCTCGAGTGCCACTGGCCTCTCCGTGTCTCTTTTTAACAGCGGGAACCCTCAAGTCACTTTTCATATAAGTCTGAAGTTCATTTTACTTATAATATTTAAAGAGCGAGTAAGCTCCTCTGAATTTTTGAGGATCTAATAGCAAGTTAGAGTGAAATCTTTTGTTAACTCCACTAAACACTTTGTTATTCTGGCACATTTAGCTTCATTATTAAATATAAAACAAGGTCAGGGGAAAAGTGCATTTATAATCAAAAATCCTCTGCTCAGCTGCATTTTTCTGCACTTGGTCAGTGGCACCTCTGACTTGCTTAGTATCAAAACCCAGCGAGGTAGTTGTACAGCTCGGAAAGTCGCTGCCCGTGTGAGCTTTAAGACTGACCAAACTGTGGGCAGGGTAGTCCTGACTGGTGGGTCTGTCCTACGTGTCCAAGCACAACAACGATCTTCGACAGCTCAGCAGCCTCTCAGCTGCTCTTCTCTCTGCAGGTACAAAGTCATATTAGATGGTGATTAGATGTGATTGTATCGCAGCAGAGCGAAGGAGGAGGCTTGTGCCTTCCTGTATGCGGGCTCAGAAAACCCTCAATCGTTCTTGGTCAAACAGTAACACCAAAAGCGTTTTTTTTCCCACGGGTTGTATAAACCGTATGGTGAAATGACAAAGAAGAAGTGGCAAGTCAGAAAAATATGAGATTATAGGATAAAATTCAAGTATTTCTATAGACAGTGAAAAAACATTATCTGAGTAATATAAAACATTGGCATCTAGGCTGTAATCATGCTGTTTATAACAATAAAAAGATTTTACCTTCTTAAAGCCAGTTTGAAATATTAACAGTGTACATTGGAAAATTAATTAGTGTCAGGAGCAGAAAATCATCTTCTTGAAGCTCGTAAAGCTTTTCTTACAGCAAAGATTCTGGGAAAGCAAATTTCTCATGCCTGTCTCAGGAATATTAGGGGGTTGTAAAGATTTAACCATTTAAATGCTTCTGAGATGTGTTTTAAATGGGAGCGAACAGAAAGGTTGTGTCAGTCTTGGTGGACAGAAACCTGTATGCGAGCCCAAATGACTGAGTAGCCCATGTTCTGCCTTAGGTCTAATCAAGAGCCCAGCTGCATAGGACTCTGCTCAACAAGCCAATAGGATTATATCTTCCAGAGGATTGTTCCTAATTTTTAGCTTTTCTTCACTTTTCCATTGTAGAGTAGCTCAGGGAGCAAAAAGAGTTGGAGCTGTAGCACGAAAAAATTGAATTTTCATCTGCAGATCTTTATTTTCAATGTGCTTTATGCATCTGGAAACCAAAACTGTTGTTGCCTTCCGTGTGTTCTGCACCATCCAGCAAGATGCTAAGAGGTGGCTCAGGTGTCTTCATAAAGTATCCATAAATTATAGGTACAACCTCTTCACGTTCCAGGGTTTTTCCCACCTTCAATTTTAGTTTTATAACTTGAGTGCAGATTAAACCTGTATAATTTACAAACACTGTCTTGGCTATTTCAAAAGCTGAATCTAGAGGCAAATAATGGGAAAAAATGATCCTAGAATGCTGTTTAGTAAATAAAAACTCGTTCATATTTATATAAAGCATGGTTTTAACACTGATTGACGCGGGTTATCGCTATCCTATCAGTACAACAGCAGTTGTAAGGTTGTATACTACATGGGATGACATTGTTGCCAACACGGTTCTAAACTCTCCCTTCCTGAGGCTGTGACGTTCCATAGCTAACAAAGAAAATGAGTCTACTTTAAAAATTCCCATATTTTGCTTTTAGTAACTTTCAGAAGAGGAACTTAGGAGGATGTCTAACAGCAGCGCAACCCAGCAGAACCATTCCTCCAGCGAGATGCTGCCGGACACCTCAGAGAGGCTCCACACCATCCTCATAGCCCTGTACATCATCGACCTGGCTGGCGGCACCCTCGGGGTCATCATGATGGCCCATCACTTGTTTCAAAGGAGGTCGCAATCTGTGATGACCATTATCATCATCAGCCTCCTGGTGCTGCACACCTTTATGCTCCTCAGCATCCCCTTCCGCCTCAGCTACTACATTTTACAGGAATGGAAATTCGGGAGGTTCGCCTGCAAGCTGGCCAGCGCCATCATCTACCTCCACATGTACACCACCTTCATGTTCTACGTAGCCATCATCCTCATACGCCTCTTCCGACTCGAGTTTAGGAAGTGCTGCACCACAGCCTGGGTGGCTGCTGTCTGGCTGGTGGGAGCGTTGGTGGTCACGCCTGTTTTTCTCTCATACTATGGCACCTCTAAGACATACCATGCCTCCGAATGCTTTCAGTTCCACAAGGAGATGCAAGAGATGCCCATGGTGATCGCAAACTACTGCTTGGTTGGGATTTTGGTGGCAGTTTGTGCTCTTCTCACCGTGATCCAGTTGTCTGTGCTCTGTAGACTGGCTGTGAAATACTGGCCTGACCTCAACTCCCACGTGGAATTCAGGGCTCAGGCAAAGAGTTTCTTCTTCATCTCGGTAACATTAGTGTGCTTTGTGCCTCACCACGTATTCAGAGTATATTACATCCAGAACTGTCACCTGGATAAAGACCATAAACTGCTCCGATACAACGAGATTTTTCTAGCTCTAACATCAATGTGCTGCTTGGACATGCTGTGCTTCATAGCAGGAATAGCCCACTGACCGGTGAGCTGCCAGGAGACCCAGTGCCGGCGCCGATACAGCCTTTTGGCAGAAACACAACTGTGTCTGGACTTTGCTGAGCTAGGGAGACTGCATGGCTGCGTGGGTCTGTAGTGTTGCTCGGCTTTTGCGGAGCAGTAAGGTCCATCTTTCAGAAGTACCGGTTTTTATCTTCTCTCCTGAAGGCAGACGCATGGGTCTTACTCTGGTCTTTGACCTAAGAGTCATGCCCTGAGGCTTCATTAAGATTTTCCTCAGCTGTCCCTCTCTAAAAATTACAGCACGAGTCTCCTTTTCTTTCTCTTTTTCCCTCAGAGTGTCTCAGTAACAATAACTCACGGTGGCCATAATTCGTCCACTCTGAAGGTCTAACAACTTCTTCCAGCAATTGTGGTGCTGGAGGGAAGAGAGGGAGGAAATTCCTTTCCAGGATTTTTGTACTGGTGTTTTTAGATAGCAAGGACATAAACTCCATTCAAATAACAATTATTCAAGGCATGAAACAGGGTATGAATGAAATATTGTAGTAGCATATTTCAGCAGG
>NW_010414113.1:11334-19105 GCF_000710305.1 Buceros rhinoceros silvestris
GATCCTTCTTCTCGCCACTTGTGTGTGTATTAAATTAAATGGTATGAAAACACTTTCCATGCTCACAGCTTCACCTTTACTTGCTTCATTCCAAAACCACAAGCAGCTCACTGAATTGTGGTAATTATACATTTAGAGTAAGAGAGAGCGGAACAGGCCACAGGTTTCAAAACCACCTTCTGTCACTGTCCCACCAGCACTGTTATCTCTCAGGTCCATTGTAGCCAAAGAACTACAAGTCACTGTGGTCCCATAACCGGATCTGGAATTCAGATCGAGGGGTCTGATCCTTTACTGAAGGATCAGCCGCTCTCCTGGGGAGGCAAATACTTTATCAGCCTTCAAAAAACCTTTGGTGTCTGGACACTTCAAGTTGCCTGTTGATTTATTATCAGATGCCACATTTTTTCCATTTGCACACGTGACAAAGCCAGCCTCGAGTGAACCACTGGAGTGTGTTTGGTCAGCAGCACACACTGGTGTATGTGTGTGCAGGCTCGTGCTGCAGTATGTATTTCTCCATTAGACTGATTATATTCTTTGGGAACCACATCCCTTCTGGGAATCTCTGGTTTATCTTCATTACGGAAAAGGGTTTTGTCATTGTTGCATTCTGTTCTGCTCAGTGCAGAAGGTCTCTAACCCTTCTGCCAAAGGCCTCGCCGTCATTTGCTGCATCCCAACGGCTTGAGGACGGGTCTCTCCCACCCCAGACTCCCAGGAGTCACACAAGGGTACGGTTCCTCCTTCATAACCCCATTAAGTTGCCATAATTTTTAGTCTGCCAATCTTTGCTGCAGAAGTGCTGTGATCCCTGGATTCAATGAAAGGCTTATACCTCCTTTGTCAATCCTGAATAAATGTTTTTGCCTTTACATCTTCTTGGAAAAAAACCAAAAAACCTTTGTTGAAAACTCCCAACTCTTCCAAGATCCTTTTTGCCTCTTAAAAAATGGGAGGTGTCCAGGGGACTAGCAGCAAGTCCTGAAGTCTTCTGAAAATCCTGCCCTTACGGCTCCCTCAGCATTCCTTATGGTTTGCACAGCGTCAAGGCTCTTTCCCACTCTGCCCTGCAGAGAGTGGGCTGGACACCGGGAGGGGACACAAGCAGGACAACTCACCTGAAGTGGCCAAAGGGATATTCCATGCGATACAATGCCGTGCCCAGCAATGCAAACTGAGGTAGAAGAAGAAGACAGGAGGGGATTGACTTCTTTGGTGGCCCCTGCGGTCGCCATTGCCAGAAAATTGGATGCAGCTGATATTTGCACCTGTGGTGCTTCTTCCTTGCAGCTGCAGCCAAACAGCCTTTATTATTAACCATTGCAATGAGCACAAGTATGGAAAGGGAAGTACAGCTTATGCTTCAGCTTCTCCCCACAGTTGTTAGAAATTACAACAGGTTTTTTAGGTAGAATTTCATTCTGGTGCTTGGTGTACCTCATCCCCATTCCTTCTTCCTCCCAACAGTCACTTTCTTTAACCCTACCCATGCACCACACACCTCTCTGTCTCCTGGTCTTTGGTGCTGATTTATCTTTCCTGCATTTTAATCTAAGCTCTCTCTCTTTCTTTTTCTTTTTTTTTTTTTATGCTTGACCATTTTCTTTGTACCTTCCCTCATCAACTAGGTCAAACCACTCACTGGTCTCAGTATGGTCCTCTTAATCCAGAAGGTAATGGACTGAGCATTGATCCTGGTGGTGTTAAGCCTAAGACTCACATTAAAGTGGTAGAGCTAAGCTGTATTCAATACCCGTCCTCCACTGAGGTCTGGAAGCACTCTGAAAACTGGTTAAAATAGAAGGTTATCACTGCCCAGAAGGACGTTCTGAGAAATAAGTTCTGAAAGGACAAGAACACTGAGCTGAGATTCTAGGGTACTTTTCTTACTATGAATTATGTAAGGACACATCCCCTGGAAAACAGTTACATGCAGTTTGTTTGAATGCCACTGGCATGATGCAAGTAATTCTGGTGATAATTATCCACATCAGTAATTGCTTCCACGTTAACTGAGTATGTAAAATTGTAAACTATTTAGTCATCCCATTCATTTTTAATGCCATCAAATGAACACTGGGAAAATCCCCAGACATTCTGATGGAAAGAATATCCAGCTGCTAAATGGATCTTCTGCTGTTGTTCTCTGCATGAAGTTCTGCATAAAAAGAGCAGGAAGACAAAACGCAACCCAAATCCCATTTGTACACTGCACTTCTTTAATTAGTTCGGTAACAGAGAGCGATAGGTAGAGCGAGAGGATTTGCACCGCCAGAAACCAGTGTGCTCTCTGCTGTCACGATTACTGTGCCTGTTTCCACCTAACTCGGGCATGTCTTTTTAAAGAGAGCTGAGGGTGATGTGAGCCTCAGCCTCACAGGGGCACGCGGCGTTTCTTTTTTAATTCCTGTCTGCTAGGATGCAGAACAGCAGTGCTTTGGTGGAAAAAACCTCTCCATTTCCTCCTGGTGTATCTGTTCTCTCTGCCTGCCTACAGAGAAAGGTCATATTGATGATGCTGTCAGACGGGCATGTCCCTCACTAAGCAAGCAGAAGGAACAGATGCATTAGGAGAAGCGAAGGCACAGTCCCCCTCCCCTTTTTTTTTTCTCCACTCAAGCACTGGCATTCTGAGCACTAGCGGATTTTGGTGGAGAAAAAAAAAGATCAAGTAATGCTGTTCGCTTCAGATGGCTCCAGCTGCCCAACCCATACAAAGCAGGAAGCTCGGTGCAGTTTACAGTCCCCGTTCTCCTGTCTGCAATAGCTGGAGGTTGGAAACGGAAAACCTTTGCAGTTACGGAAGTATGAACTGGAGTCCTCAGCACAGCAGAGACATGGACCTACTGGAGTGGGGCCAGAGGAGGCCATAAAAATGATCTGAGGGCTGGAATTCCTCTGCTGTGAGAACAGGGGAGAGAGCTGGGGGTGTTCAGCCTGGAGAAAAGGATGTGAAGTCTTTTGGAAGCAAACACATTCATTATGTGCTCAGTCAAACCAGCTCCTTGGTAGTCTTGTACTTCTTCCTTGTGCTTCTTAGCTGTCTCTCCTCACTTTAGACCTTCAAGTGCATTCCTCATGTCCCAGCTTCTGACCCACTTGGGAATGAGATGGCATCCTCACCCGCGGAGGCTTTCCCGCTGCCTGTAGATGTATATGATGGTTTACAGAAAACCACGTGGGAGCACTGAGGCGCATGTAGTAACATAGAAGCAGTGAATGTTGCTTGTGAAGCACCAGACTTGCATGCTGCAAAAGCAGGGAAAGTTGGGCTCCAGGCAAAGTAATTTTCTCCCTGCCAAGGAAAGAGGTGATGGTGGTGCGCAGTGCTCTGCCTGAGTGCTAACAAGAAAGTAGCTGCCTGCTTTAGGCCCTGGCGAGGAAACGGGGAGATGATGAATGATTCAGAGGAAGGAAAGCTGTGAGCGACAGACCAGAAGACATTTGCCTTGCATGCTGATTCTTTCATTCATGATTTCTCTTGGGTACTGGGGAAGGCTGATTTCTGTTACCCAAGACACGCTATCGTTGCATCAAACAGGGTGTAAGTTCTAATACTCCATGGCAATAAAACACATTAATCTATCAAACAAAAAGTAAAAACCCACGATGATAAGGTAGAGCCTTTATATAACATTAAACAATAGCATAGAAATACGTGCTGCTTTCATCTCCTCCTCTGCTTGGCAGAAGCATCATGGTCCAGTGACACAACTTGTGTCAGTATGCCTCTGATGTTTACTCAAAGATGTGATAAACAATCCCTCAGCCATATATTTTTAAGAAAACTTCTTCCTATGGCAGGTCTTCCTCTTTCACCTTCATATCCTCTCTTGGTGGAAATCCCCTCTGAGAGTTTGCAATATGAAAACCAACAGATTGATGTGAAAAGGCTGGAAAAAACCCCCTGAATCTCCCTGAAATTATAAAAGCAACTGCAATGAAGTTTGTCTAAGGAAAATATGGGCAGTTTGGTGATACTGCTGGAAATGCAAAGCTCACAGATGTGTCGGCTTTGTCACTCTAAACAGCGTGCTGCTTTTATGGTGCAGAATGTTGTATGTGCACAGGCAGTAGCTGTGACACCACGACGAGCACCACGCTACGAAGCTTTCATAACAATGCAATTATCAACTCAAATCATTCAGACATGTTTTCCAATAACTGCTTTGCATGTTTGATCCCATAATCATTAACGTTAGATGACTCAAAGCATGCCACCATTAGAAGCCTTTTCTACATAGTCCTTTTCAAATCTGTTCCACTAAACTGCGATACTTGGTGGTATCATGACATTCTGTGTTGTGTTTCATGCCATGAAAGACTCAAGTGGGATTCAAGTGGGATTACTCATCAGCACTGACTTCCCTTCCTTCTTCACCATGCTCAGATGTGCCTGCCCACTTGTCAGCTTCTCAGAAAGCCTCTTAGACACTTCCGTGTGTGTGTCCTCCTTGGCAGTAGCCTAGCCACCAAGTGACATTCTCGTACTTGTCTGGGTAGTTTATCCACAGGGGTTGAATATCCCTCTTAAGGAGCACTGAGCTCTGGCAGGTTCCTCACCATGAGCCGAGCTGGCCTCTGAACCATCTCACTACCCCTCAGTGACACTTATGTGCTTCCTCAGAGTGACACATCACTGCAAACTACCGAGAATGGAGAATATCCCTCATTCCAGTGGAGCTACCCCAAACCAGTTATGTCAGGTGATCTACTGCTTGAAAAGCAGATGCTGGAAAAGAGCGGCAGCGCATAACGTTTCACAGAGCGTTTTTAAAAGAGATTAGAGAAGGTTACAAGATCTTTTTTCCATTTGGCTGCAGTGAATCACTCTGTGGTTGGTGTTATCTCTCCTCATCCTTCCACTGTTTAAACTTCCCGTTCGTTGCAAAGTGACTTGCTGCTGCTGAGGCCACCCAGAAGCTATCTGTATAGTTTAGGCCAGTCATCCTGAAGAGATGGGCGCTTTCAGCAGGCGGTCTAACCCTTTCAAAGAGAGGAGTTTAAGGTGAATAGGAGAATTAACACCCAGACTCGCCAATCTGTCTTTGTCACTACTCAGAGACTCCAGATACCGAACTTCTGGAATCCAGAATGAGGAAAATAAGTGTAATTCTGGCAATATTTTGCCCACCTGATCTCTGTCCATACTTGGCTCTAACAACCAGGTCTAGATGTCATCCCGCAGGCACTCCCAAACCAAACACTCGAGTTTTTCTGCTCTTCCCTTTACACATCTTACTGCAAAGTGCCCTAACCGATCTCATTTCCAGTGCTTTACGAGTTAGTTTTCATGGCCTCCATAGACCTTTTTGTATTATTTCAGAATATTTACAATAAATGAGCAATCCTGGGCAGAACAATGCTGATAAATTTGTGGGGAATGAGCTGAGTTACCCGAGCCCTTTGAAAGGAGCTACTCGTAATTCATAACTGGTACTAATCACGTAACAGTGAAGCTGGCGGAGAGAGGTAATTTAGTCTTGAGTTCTCCATTATTAATCACTAATCACAAGACATGACAAGCAGCCTAGCAGGTACAGGCAGGATATGCTGGAAACCAGTCTGCTACTGATATAACCGTATTTGAAAATGAAAACAAACACCATTGCCACGAAGACGAGAATCTCAGGAGTGAGCTGTAATTGAGCTGCTTCACTTTTCAGAGGTGAGCCGTAATTGAGCTGCTTCGCTGAGCTGCTTCAAGAGCTTATTCCTTCCCTGCCCCGTCACTCTTTCAAAATGGGAAGTTAATCAGCTAGAAAAGTACACAGTGAATTCGCATGTCTGCATCAGTCTCTGTCCTTCCTCCCAGGAAGGAAGCCTTCCATTCATAATTTTAGATTAGTAAGTGATGTGTTTCGAGTCGTAATCTTCACTTCACATAATCCTCTCCTTCATAGACTTTTGCTTTCACTTTGGAGCAAATACCGAGCTGATCATGCATAAGATCCATGCAGAGATGCCAACCAGCTCGGCTGTCTTCTTCCTCCACTTCCCAGTACTGCTGCAATGAGGACGTCTCAGTGCCTCGGTGCTGACACTTACCCTATTATGGCTCTGCAAGAGCACCTCGGTGCTACTGCAATGTTATCTTCCTTCACATATTTCCCTTCAGACAATATGACTGATGCCAGAAATCCTGATTACACAGATGGTAGTTACTAGTAAAACAGCATTTCAGTGAGCCAGGAATAAAGATTTAACTGAAAACCAGAACGTATAGTTAAAACCAGGCTAGAGATCAATTTTCTTTAAAAATCAAACCATCCTTTCAGTTGTAACTTATTCCTTCACTTGAAACAAAACAGAAGGCAAGAAGTACGTATACACCAACTACAGCTGCCCAGCCGAAATCCAGCAAGGCGGCGTGGTTTCTGGAACATGAAAGGATGAAAGGATGACAAAAATATAACCCGAACTCCAAACAGGAAGGGAGGAAATCTTCCAAACCAATTGACAGAATCAAGAAGTGAGAAAAGCAAAATTTAACATACACACAGACTGGAAGAAAAAAGGCAGAAAGGAGAAGCAATGTTTTCCTCACAAAAAATCCAGACTCTGCCACTCTGTGGCATCTTTTTAAACAACACTTGAAAATGAGTTGTTTCTGTGACAGAAAAATGAAGGGTGAGAAATGCATGGGTTTACACGGTAGCCACAACCACTATTTAATCTTGGTTATGATTGTTCTTGAAAATGCTGTGTATCTGAAAGATAAATATATAGATAAATACATGGAGTTCCCTAGCACACAGGATAAAAAAAAATTATTACAAATTTCCTCAAGTCTTGCTCTTAAGACTATTACCTTTTGCCCTCTGGTGTCTTTGTTTTTTAAAGGGTAATTTCAGTCTTGCCGCAGGAGGGAGCGACACCCACCAGGCAGGTACCAAACCGCGGCTGCTCTGCCACTCCCGACCGGTGGGTCAACTTCGGGCCGAGGAGCCCCTGCCGGTCCCCGCTGCCAGCCAGGACCGTCTCTCCCAGTGCAGTTAATGCCACCTGCTGGACCTCTGCTCCCAGTACAGGCTTCCCAGCTGCCCGCAGCGCTGGGGAATGAGCTCAGGACACCCCAACCACTCCAATAAATCGGGAAGATAAGATTATGGTAAAAATGAAGCTCCAAAGGAGATTACTTCAACATAAAGTCTACCAATTCTGGCCATAGACAGCCTGACAATAAAGATCAGAGAATCACGGAATGGTTTGGGCTGGAAGGGACCTTTAAAGCTCACCCAGTCCAGCCCCCTGCAGGGAGCAGGGACATCTGCACCCAGAGCAGGGTGCTCAGAGCCCCAGGGTCCAGCCTGACCTGGGATGGTTCAGGGATGGGGCTTCTGCCACCTCTCCGGGCAGCCTGGGCCAGGGTCTCACCACCCTCAGCGTAAAAAATTTCTTCCTTAGATCTAGTCTGAAACTCACTCCCTCCTTTAGTTTAAAATCACCCCTTGTCCTCTTTGCAAGGTGCTACTAAAAAGATCTGTCTTACAGGCCCCTTTAAGTGCTGAAAGGCAGTAATAAGGGCTGCCCAAAGCCTTCTCCCCCCCAACTCTCTCCCTGTCCTCACAGCAGAGGGGTTCCAGCCCTCCGATCAGTTTTGTGGCCTCCTCTGGCGCCGCTCCAACAGGTCCATGTCTCTTCTGCACTGAGATCAACACCATGGTGTGGTGGCAACCTGCAGAGAGGCTACTTTTGCATCAAACCATTCTAACCCGTTGTACAAGGGTTGTCTTAACTGTGCTAGTACAAATTTCCTACTCTTGTA
>NW_010414113.1:19202-21848 GCF_000710305.1 Buceros rhinoceros silvestris
ACGAGTACGAAGGGAGGAAGTGTCACAGAACACAAAAATCCAAGAGGAATTCCCATTAAGGAGATGATTCCAAAATGTGTGTTAATTATATACAAAGATTTTTAACAAAATGCCTGAGATATATCTGCAGAATCCACCTAGATGGTGCGAACTAAAAAAAAAACCCCACCAGTTTATGCCTTGCTTTTTCCAGTGTGTTCTAATTTTAAGGACAAAACATCTCTAAAGACAGAGTCGGAGCGGCTGCGGGAAGGGAGAAGCAGCGATAGCTGCACTGCTGCTCAGCTGGTTTTCTGATATCACGTCTGTCACTTCAGCACAGTGGGAGAGAGTAAGTGTGAAGTTTTAGTACAAACTCGTTACTGTTCTGTCAGCTGTCACCGTTTCCTCACTCCACTCCTCCACTGTTCGTATTGCTCTGCAGGATCCAGCTCTGCTGAGGTACTAACACAACTCACCAGCAGCTCGGGATGGACTATATCAATTTTAAAAGCTTCTGCAATGATTCATAGCCACAAGACTTTGGTATTAACCACATCACGTAACGCCCTGGTCTCACTGTTTCCTACTTTTACAATAACAACAACAGAAAAAGCGGGCAGGAGGAACTGGGGCAGCAACAGGCAAAATATTTCGTTTTCTCTTGTGATTTATTTAAAAAGTTATTATAGTTTTATTTAGAAGTTTTCAACATTCTGAGTGGCAAACACAGAAGAAAGCTCCTCGCTTCCCTCCCCATGGCAGAAGAACCCACAAAGCCGGAGTGGCTGATGCTGGGGAAGGACTCACCAGACTGTAAGTCACTGTTTGAGTGACACCGTGGCGGAAGGTTCACAGATGCTCCTGTCAGGGAATTGTGTTGTTTATGGGAGCCTTACGGTCATTCACTTTCACAAATTTCAATACATATTGAAAATACGTATTGTTACGTATTGCTGTATTTATTTCTACACCAATTCTAGCGTCAGAAACAACTGACCAAGAAGGAAGCATAGAACAAATAGTTACCACGGATTAGTGCTTCCAAAATAAATTAAGACAGCTTTCCTGATTTACCAAACTGGGAGTTTCGATGTTTGCAACGTTCAATTCTATACCGTTTTAGAAGAGAAACCGTTATTCATAACGAACTTTAAAACCAAAATCACGCAGCAAATTTACCTCGGGAATGCCTGAAAGGACCATTGGACGATTGCAACAATTGCCTGTGCATCGTTCTTTCCACAATTTGCTGCCCAAAGCATCAAGTTTTACCTTAATTTCTGACTTTGCAAACTCGACAAAAATGTCTCCGTTTGGAAAAAAAAAAATCCATAGTGACACTTTTTTTAAAAGCAGTGAGAAAATTAATGAAACAGAAGCATTCTTGTATGTGATTTTGAAAAACCAATACCTAAGCCAAGACACGGAGCAAATCACAAACCAGAAGTAAAATGTAACCTTGAGTTACTTGAGTTTGTACCCATGTGCCTTTTTAAAATTCATCAAAACAAACCAACCATTTATAGCAAGTGATCCTAATCAGTTTAAGATGTTGGAGAGCCCACCTCAAGACAAGAAATGAGTACTGCTGTTGTAATCTGTCCTCCGTCTACTCGGCCTTTTGTGGTTGAGAAGAGGTACAAATGACGTTCTTCAGATGGTTCCGAGCAGCCAGATGAATCATCAGGTTCTTTTTCAAGACATTTAGTTGATGCAGTAAGTAAATCTCCAAGGGGCATGAAAAAACTTCGTGCCCAAAGCGACCTGGAGCCCATCAGTGACTTCTACAGATGGTGCACCCTGACTGTGACTGTCAGATTTTCCTACAATAATGCAAAAAACTGCTCAAAGCCCTCATTTTTTGCAAGGACGATTACACAAGTAACACGCACTAATTAATAAGAAATTGCTGATTAACAGCTGAGAATTACAAAGCAGGTTAGAACGAACTAATGTTTTCATGATGTGCAGAGGAAATCAGATTTCCTAGATACCCTTTCAAAGTCCTGCAGAAATGGTGGGGTTTTTTGTGCTGCTCTTCTACAGTCTCTCTTGAACGACAGTGCTGCTTGCACACTGGTCAATCGGCTGGTGACTCAATGGTTTGGAGCTACCTCCTGTTGCAGGTCATGGAGGGAAGTGAAAGACTGACGTTACCCCAAGCTCTATGCTGAGTTTGTGTATCCTGTCTTAACTACCTTTCAGAAGCACAGATTTCTCCCTGAAAAGGATTCAGGGGATACATAAAACTTTTTGATAGCATGTCAAAATCCAGCTGACAGACAGAAAGGTGGAATCGTTGGTCACCAGGTGAATAAGAGACCCAGAAATACGGGGGGAGAGAGGAGAAGCAGCAAAGACTTTAAGGCAAGCAATAGCTTTCCAGGAATGCTTTTTTTTTCAGTCATTGAAATTATTTCATACCTAAATCCAGCTCTTCACACACTTCCCGGCGTTCTGAAACGGAGTGCAGGTGAAGATGACCTGTGCGGCGAGTTCTGTGGCTGTTCCACCAGCTAGAAGGGAAGAAAACCATCTCACTGATCTGCGGTAGGTGGTTTGTTCGTCTCACGGCAGATGCAGTTTCCAGTATCTTGCAGATCATTCTGTTACGTGCTTTTGTGCCACGTGGTAATGCATTTGCTGAGAAAATTTTCAGTTTAA
>NW_010414113.1:22105-22401 GCF_000710305.1 Buceros rhinoceros silvestris
GTTCCCTGCCAGTAATTCCACGCTGCCCGCCACGTGTAGGGTCAGCTTCGGGGCCCCGTGCGAGGATTTGGCACCAATCACTGCATGCCAAAGCAGCACCTTCCTCTGGGAGCCCATCCTGGTGGGAAGCGGCGTTGTGATAGCTTGATGGCCTCTTGCTACCACTGGCTCTTATTGGTCAGTGTGCAACTGGTTTTTTATCATACTTCCCTTGCTTTTAACATTTATTATAAAAATAATAAAAAAATATATTTATTTGTTAGTATGGCTTTTTTTATACTTTTTTCCCTGAAAAC
>NW_010414114.1:0-300 GCF_000710305.1 Buceros rhinoceros silvestris
ATCCCCAGAGCTCCCTGCCAGCCCCACCAGTTGGGGAATCTTGCAGGTGCAGTTTCTCCCCTGAGCTTTAACCTGTCCCACACGTCCCAGGTTAGGAAAAACGCAGTTCCTCCTAACAGTTTCAGATGGCTGATTTAAAGCGACCAGTCGTGATGCACTTCTCCCATTGACGTTCACACAACTCTCTCGCTGTTTGTGTAAACTTTGGCGGGCTCTCCATCCCTTTAAAAGCTGCGCAGGGACCGGGCTTGCCCGGGCTTTGTGGTCTTGCCCTTCCTGCAGCAGGCTTGGTGCTCGCTG
>NW_010414114.1:739-2297 GCF_000710305.1 Buceros rhinoceros silvestris
GCCCACCGCGTGGCCAACGGGGTTTTGAAACTGCTCGGTACTCAGTTGGGATTTTTTCCCTTTCGCTTCTGTTTCCCTAACCGGGTTAACCCTTGCTGCACCATCCCATATAAACCTGTTAATATCGGGGGTGGGTTTTTTCCTGTATACGGTATTTTTCTATTACTGTTAAACTTGGTTTAGTTTCCCAAACTTAAGAGGTCTCACAAACTTTTCTTGTCTTCTTATCTCGGCTTTTAACCCTTTTCTCCCGGAACGGGAGGGAGGTTAATTTAGAGAAAGGAAGAACACGTCCTGTGATTGGCATACCTCCGCCACCCGGTGACACCACAGCAGGGCAGGAACCTCTGTTACCTGGACACAGGTTTTATTTGTCACACCCACAAGGACTGACAATGAGGATGACACCCATGGTTTTCAATAACTCAGCGAGTCCCTTGACTGTGTTTACAGTTCTCCTTGCCCAGCTTCCTTTACCTTCCCACATTCCCTCAGCAGCAGGTCTGCGACACGAGGTCTTCCTCGTGGCAAGGGACATCTCTTGTCATTGAGGGCAGCGTCTCCACCCCTCCTTCCTTTCTGTTCCTTTGGAACAGCCTGTGGCCATCAACAACCATGCTCCAGTGGTTGGATTTGTCCCACCAAGCTCCAACAATGACAACCACGTTGCAGCTTTCCAGGAGCGCGATGGCTTCCAGCCCTCCTCATTGGCTGCTCATGCAGCAGACATTGGTGTAGAGGCCCTTCAGCAGGGCTATGGCCATATCACCTTCTTGGGACAGTCCTTGGAGGTGTTTGCTACGGAGCCCCAGGCTCATCCCCGAGCGAGAGGCTGAGGGCACTCGCTGACACCCCCTCCTCTGACCTTGGCATGTCACTCCACAGTTTGTCACCAAGATTGTCCCTTCAAGTTCCTATGACATTTTTATTCAAGTTATGAGGATATTCTCCCACCGTCTTCTCCTGAGATGGACCAGGCACAGACCAGCACTGGGGGGAAATTATCATTTGCTGGTCTCAGAAAGTGTCCCTGGCCAAGCGGTGTCTGGCAGCACCTTGTCCTCAGGGCAGCTGAACACCTGGGGCAAAGTCAAGAGTCCATCCCTCGTGAGTCTCAGCTCCGAGGGCTGCGGTCCCTACCCCGAGCTTGGGGAACAGGAGCAGCTCAGCTGGGGTGAGGAGGTTGTGGTGTTCCCCGGCAGCAGCTCCAGGGAGGGGTGTCCTGGGGGGTTGCCCAGCTGTTACGGTGACCTGCTTCTTTTCTGGGACCAGCACTGCCAACATGGGGCCTTGTGGAGGATGCTCTTCCAAAGGTGTTTCCACAAGGCCTTCAGGCTTGCTGAGAGGAGGGTGAAGAAGCCTTCTCGTGGGTTCTGTGCTGGGGACGGCCCTGAGGACACCTAGCCGTGCGTCCTGCCTGCGGGACCCTGCTGCTGGAGACTGTGCTCTGAGGGGATGCCTCTGCCTGGAGCAGTGGGGGGTGACGCTGCCTAGCACGGAACTGCTCCTGGATGCTCCCACATTTTAGTCCACATCTGTCCAAAGCAGTTTCTCTCCA
>NW_010414115.1:0-232 GCF_000710305.1 Buceros rhinoceros silvestris
AGTAGGATAATGAGAAATGAAAGCAGATCTTTAAACAACTTCCCCCCACCGCTCCCTTTTTTGTGGGCTTCATTTTACTCCTGATGTCGGTGGCTTGTTGCCCGCCAGCAGCGCAGGGGGATGAGGCCTAGTTGTCCTGTTGTCTCCTCTGTGGTAGACGTGGACGCCAGTTCGTGGTTATGGGGCAGAGCCCTCTGGTTGGTGGTGTGCGGGTAGACTTGGCCGCCGAGAA
>NW_010414116.1:0-558 GCF_000710305.1 Buceros rhinoceros silvestris
CTCTTTCTCTTTCTCTCCCCGTCCCCTCTTTCTCTTTTTTTCTCACTCTCTTCCCCCCCACCCCCGCTGAGCCAGGCATGCTTATCTCTCTCTCTTCCTTTCTATCCTTTTCTTTCCCCTTTTCCATTTCCCGTTTCACATCTCTTGCCAAGCCACTGTCTCTAGTTCTATAATGACACATTAATGATTCTCTGAGTAAAAGTTTTGTTGTGCTAACGGACCCTGAGAGTTGGCGCCAGTCCTTCTTCCTGCGCAGAGAATTCAGAAGATCCCCAGCCTTAGTCTCGCTGAGCTGGGGCCGGGTTTTACAGTGGGAGAGTTACCCAGAGGACGAGGGGCTCTGGCTCTTCTCTGCTCCCTGTAGCTCTTTGGTTCTTGGCTGACAGCCGCAGATTAGGTTTGGAGCAGATCTTTTATGTCTCTGAGGAGTCAGCACCGGTTATGGACTGGTCCTTCCCTTGCAGCCCATTGTCCTGGTGTGCTAACAGCAAGAGCGGTGGAACATGTGATGAGACGCAGCCTTGCTGCTGTCCCCGCCGTGTTGCCCGAGTGGGAGTC
>NW_010414116.1:629-1535 GCF_000710305.1 Buceros rhinoceros silvestris
CTTACCAGAGCGGACGCTCTCTAGAGTGGATGGGAACGTCCCTCAGCTATCTCCTCCGTGTCCTTAGGGATATATTGTCACTGGTTGTCCAAATCTGGCCAATCGCATGACAGACTCTTCCTAGTTAGCCCTCTCCCTTTCCCAAGGAGAAAGGCTTAAAGAAAGGGATAAGAAAAAAAAAAAAAAGTTTGTGGGGCCTCTGTGGAGTTAGGAAACTAAAAGGGTTTTAATAAAAATAGCAAGATATTATATACAGAAAACAAGATATTAACTAGTTGATAGAGAATCAGAACTGGGGTGGGAGGCAGCAGTGTTGTGCACGCAAACACGGTTAGGGAAAAGCAGCAATGGGTGGGCTGGTAGCACAGGTTCATGGTGCTGTTCCAGGAGCACGAGGCCCAGCACTGGTTGTCCTGCCGTCAAGAGTGTAGTCTGTGAGGACCTCAGCAGGTGACCTGCAGCAGTGGCTGAAGACCAGGAGAGGAAGCTCCCAAGCCTTGGGGACAGCAGCAAAGCAGGTGAGATAATCTCAAAAAAAAAGAGAAATATCTATATAAATTGTCTTCAGAGTTTCTAAAAAGAAGTGGAAAAAAATTGTTTGTTTTATAATGTCAGATTTATTTGCATTGTGCAGATGTTTTATACCACTGTATTCCCAAAACAACATAAGGTCCTTTTACAGATATACCAAGCAAAAAATTTACAGGAAGTAAAAACCATTTTACTACCTGCCATGGTGCTAGCTTGCACTTTAACTTTCTTTTTAAAATAATAGTACAAAAATATTTACATGTCTTCTAAAGAAAACTATTCATTCTCCGAAGCTGAAGTAACTTCTTAACACTGGTAGAATGAAGTTAAATCCAGAGAACTGCAGTAGATCTTCCTCTTTTCCCTCTTGTGGCA
>NW_010414116.1:1649-5445 GCF_000710305.1 Buceros rhinoceros silvestris
GTCTACCTGGCTGCCTGTTTTCACTGAATTTTTAGTAACTGGGTATCCTTTCAAACTCTATTCTGAAAAGTGGTTGAATGAGTTTGTGATGGCAGTGCTCCATCTCCTTCTCTCAGTGCTCCATCTTCTGCTTCTCTTCTGTGAGCATCTTTGTGTCTAACAGCCCTCCACGGGGTTTTCTTCCCCTCATGCTGGTATTGACAGCATCCCATGGCAATGAGTGCTGCATGTAAATGCACAGTGTTATGATAAAGGACTTGTTTGCTTAGAGACTGCCACCAGATAGTGTAATTTAGTGTTCCTTTGTTCTTGTATTAGGACAGATGATACACAGTCACTGTTCAATCCACACAAGATTTTACATACTTATATCTTGCATCTCTCAAGGCAACTTGATGCTGAGGCACTTACTAGTTTCTGTCATACAGGAGACCAAAACTCGCAAAATACCACAAGCTGCAAGAAGACAGGAGTAAGAGAATTCCTTCTTGCTACAGAGAAAGACAAAAATCTCCCCACAGTTCCTGCAGATTAGAGTTAGAAGGTAACTTCATTAGCACCAGAAACCTACTTAAATCAATTAATCCTGAGGATATGGGGAATACATCCTTACGAGCTGCCTGAAAGGGTTCTGCTAAAGACACAAGGGAATCCTGCTCCCATTCCCAGGCACAGCCTGTCTCCTTTGCCACAGGAGATGACCACTCCCCAGCCCCTAAAGCCAGAAATGTTCTAAGGCCACACATGCCACTGCCAAACCAAGCCTCTGCAGTGGGCTGTCAATCAGCTGCCAGGTTGGAGGGCAAATAGCTAGCGTGGCCAGAAAAAACGTTTCTTCATTGTGGGGAGTCACAGCCTCTGTGATAATCTGTTGTGCACCTACTGCTATCCTGGTGCTTATTTTAGACAACGAAGCTGCTGTGTGCCAGGAGTCTGCTTTCTAGCACCAGGAAGGCTGTCCTCAGCCAGAGCCTATTCTTTCCTGCCCCTTGACTGTTGCCTTCTGTGCTATCAGGTGAAACTGATCCAAGAATTGCAAGTCTGGTCAAAGCCCACTCCCACATGAGCTGTGCTGAAACTCTACTTTTGGATCTCTGGTCCTTGAAAGCATTTCAGTCTATTAAAATCTGAAGGTAGTAAGGTCCTTCCTGTGTTGACAACTTGAACTTTCAAGACTTGACCAAATGTCACCATGACTCTATACAAACACAGAAACCCTTAGCCAAGCGTCCCAGTTTGTCTCTGGAGAGAATGCCTTGTTGCTACAAATGCACTGCAAATGAAGAGCAGAAATACCAGGAAATCAAGAGCATTAATTTTTTCCCCCCTCAGTGTTCAGATTTGGTAAGCTGCTTTTGATGCGGTAAATACTGCAATGTTAGTGGTCTATCGAGATTTATGACAGTTACGTAGCTGGTAGCCCACTTAGTGATAAAAATCTGCAAGACATGGGGCAGATTTGGATGGCTCCACTGCATTAGTATTTCAGATCACCAATAGGCACTCCCCCTTTCCTGTAAAGCACTGACTACCCTCAATGTTAGTTAAAACAAGCCATCATTTGCCATATACCTCATGGAAATGCTAAATACACCAAAAATGATCACTGGATCAATCCATCACTAAGCAGGTGCACATTAAAGTACTCAAAGAGTCTTGGCCATAAGGCCCTCAGAAAGCCTGAGGTCTGTGCTGAGCAGCTCCGTGGCTCCTGGCTGTCCACCCCTGCAGCCTCAGTCAGTGGACCAGCTCAAACACCAACAGCATTAAGTGGCTTGTCGCAGTAAGAGCCCTCCAGAATGATAATGTAAAGGAACTGAGTGGAAGCTAATCTAGATAAATTTTTGCACAGTTTTGTATACAAAAGGTTTAAGTGTTCATTGCAGTGAAGTTGGGCAGTAAAAAGGAAAGACAAGAAAGCTAATGAGTAACCATTAAAGATTCTCAGCACTCTTGTATAAGCATCATAACGCCACATAGCACCAACAGTTCTGGCAATAATTATAAAGATTTACAGGCTTGAGTCACCGTTATTATACACCATTCAGTTTTGCCTGGGTTGTATATAACACTACTTAGTAGCTACCGGCAAAGGTTTAGACAGAGGATTTTGCCTCTTTAGTCAACGGAGAAAAGCTAAACAGAGATTCACGTGAATCAACTAATACTAACAAAAAAATCCCAAACCCAGTGACCCACCCACAGGACAGAAAGGATGGTATGTAATCTCACTACATAATTGAATTTCTTTACCATAGGATCTGCAGAGTGATGTCCTCTAGTGTTTGAATCATGTAACGTGCAGATCAGTATTTTCTGATACCTGTCATGGTGTATATCACACAGAACAGAAATAATTGCAACCAATAATCAGCTTCATTTTGGCAATGGAAAGACAGTCTGCAAAAAGGAGCACGTTCATTTAAAAGTAAAACTTACCCAGATTTCGGCGTAGTGAGGTTTAGCTCTCAAATGCGAGTCATACTCCAATAAAAAATGTTATTCTATATTCAGGGAGTGGCAAGAACGTCAACAACACTGATGCCGCTCTGCCCTGGTCTATCTGCACATAAATCACCCCTCTAAAAGATGGGAGAGCAATGGCAAATTCCGCAGGCAGACTGGAACAATGCCTCTTTCCAGCTCTCAGGCTTGAATCATACATGTGCTTACAACATCCAGTGTCCTGAAAGTGTCTGAGCTGTGTGGTATTTAAAAATGAAGGCAGGAAAAGTTTACAAGAATTCAGTGCAATGTTCTGTGCTTTAGGACCCCAGCATGTGGGGATGACTATTAGCAGGGTAAGACTCCTTACCACAAATTGGTTTTAGAAAAAGTGAAGCTGTTTACACCAACTGAATAAAGAAAAGAAAGGAGAAGCCTTTGTACTCCCTGCTAGTGCGGGAACCTACAGGAGGTTCTTCTGGTAAGTTGTGCTGTGCCAGTATAATTTTCCTGGATTTTGCCACTTCATCATGGTAAAATTGTAAAGCCACGTAACAACTTTTGCTGGAGTTCTCACTATGCACAGATGACAAGTCATGGCAGTGCACGCTGTAGAAGCTACCACCTCCAGCTGTCCACTGCCTCTCTGCCAGAAATGGCCGCCATGGAAAAGAGATGGCACAAGCAAATACGTCCTGGCTCCTCAGCTGCTGTAATTTACAGGCTGACTTACTATCTTAAACTGATACGGATGGTGGTTTCGGGTAATAGGCTGATTTCTGAACTGCAGTTGCAAGGAGCCAAAGCATGTCCTTGGGTCCTGCCCTGGCTTGGAGGTGATCTCCCAAGTCCTGGTCAGAGCTCTTCTGCAATTGGCCAAATGTAGTCTCTAGTTGGGAATAGTCCGTTTCACATATGGAGCAAGTTTAACCTGTGAAAAATGGTCGATAAAGGTAGAATTATGTCCTTCAGCAAGCCGGAAAGACACAAGATCCATGCTGTCACACAGAGTGAATTAACCAAACCCTACTTTAGGGAGTGCTGCAGTGAGACGTGCAAGATGCAGAAAGAATGGTAACATAAAGGCAGCTGACTGCTCAGACTGATTGCAGTCACTAATGCGTCAACTTGCTTGATATGTGTGGAATGAGTGATATTCAGAGAAACTGCCACTCAAACATTAAATCTACTGTCACCATCTCTGTCACACTGTCAGCTTTTGCCAGCACTGAAGAGAAGATGACAATTTAATCCTCACGTGCAGATAACAGTAGCACAACTGGTGTATCAGTGTGCTAAGACTTCAGCCCTTACCAGCCTTACAGCTGCTTTCTCACAGCTTTGGGAAAGA
>NW_010414116.1:5547-6519 GCF_000710305.1 Buceros rhinoceros silvestris
GTCTCCCATAAAATAGGAGAGAGCTCTCAGAACTCAGCATGACTGAACCAATTAGAACAAAACAAGAACCAAAGAAAACGTTTAGATTTCAAGCTCCACTGGGAAGACAGTATTTTGTTTTTGCCCATGCATCACTTAATCAGATGGTTGGGGCTTAATAAATACATAAAAATTCACCAGAGAAAACAAAGGTGATGATGAATATTTCCTACTCAAAACTCGAACCCCTCCAGATTTTAACTTTTCCCAGGTTATTTATGTACCACTCTTGTTTGCTTGGGCACCTTAATTGTTCCTGGTGCTGCAACTGCCCCCAAAAAGGCAGTTCTGACCCTCCTGAAACATAATCCTGGAAGAGATTTTCAGTTCTTGGGATTGCCACCAGTCCAGAGTTCATAGGACTTAAACCCACAGAGGAAGACCCATAGCGGGTTTCCAGTTCCCTTCTTTAACAACCCTGCTTCAGCCACACGTGCTTATGGGCAGGCCTCTCTCAAAAGCTGGGACTTTTTGGACACATTCGTTGTTCCTTCAGTAAATCCGTCGGAGATCAGAGACTAAAATTAGTTCTGACTTAGCTTTTATTATTATGGATCTGTGTAAGCCTGTGTAGTCTAAACATCGTGAAAAAGGAATATTAATAAAAATATGATATGGGTCAATTCACTCTGTAAACATTTGTTTTTTAACCATGTAAGTATGGATCATTTGGTCACATACCGAAGCTTATGGCAGGCCACAGAATAAGGCTTTTCTCGTGTTCAACTGCAATAATTCATGCAGTGAAATTCGGAGGACTTAAATCAAGATGGAAAACACCCTACCAATACTTTACATGGGTCACCACACCATAAAAAAATACGTGTTTGCTACCGTATCAATCCTTAAAGAGCCCAATTTTTCACCGAAATGCTCAACAAGACCTTAAACCAAAGGCAGCCGTCCAGCGTGGGGTAAGCAAGTACCGACCTC
>NW_010414117.1:0-234 GCF_000710305.1 Buceros rhinoceros silvestris
CCCCGGGGCGAGCTGGTAGCGGGAACCGGTTAGTTACAAACAACGTGAAGGTCAAGAACGAAGAGAGCGGGACGGGCTGAGCAAAACAGTCCCTCCTCGGGGGAGAAGAGCCCTCGGCAAGATAATGAAGACAAAACAGGGCCCGAGGAATGTGCAGCGGCAGGAAAACACAAGAGAGCGTGCGTCAGGGCGGGGGTGGAAAGAACGGCGGGGGAGGGGGGTTCGGGGGGTCTT
>NW_010414117.1:538-968 GCF_000710305.1 Buceros rhinoceros silvestris
CCCCGGGCTCTGGTCCACCCGGCGTAGCCTCAGACGTTCTCCTGGTCTTCCCCTGCTCCTCACCAGCCCGGCCCGAGGTCGCCACCGGGGCCACGTCCCCTCCGCGGCACAGCCGGGCTCCAGTCGTCGTCAACAGCGAGTTCCGCGGCAGCGGCGGCGAGGAGGTGTTGGGCGCCAGGAGAGGAGCTGAGCGCGAAGCTGAGAAGCTCTCCAGGACGATCCCGCAGCCTCAGACGTTCTCCTGGTCTTCCCCTGCTCCTCACCAGCCCGGCCCGAGGTCGCCACCGGGGCCACGTCCCCTCCGCGGCACAGCCGGGCTCCAGTCGTCGTCAACAGCGAGTTCCGCGGCAGCGGCGGCGAGGAGGTGTTGGGCGCCAGGAGAGGAGCTGAGCGCGAAGCTGAGAAGCTCTCCAGGACGATCCCGCGCCTC
>NW_010414118.1:0-243 GCF_000710305.1 Buceros rhinoceros silvestris
GGAGACCAAGTCTTTTGAGGAGCAGCTGAGGAACTGGGATTTTTTAGCCTGGAGAACAGGAGACTCAGGGGATATCTTATCACTCTTCACAAGCACCTAAAGGAGGTTGTAGGGTGGTGGGAGTCAGTCTGTTCTCCTATGTAACAAATAACAAGGACTAGCGGAAATGGCCTCAAGTTGTGCCAGGGGAGATTTATGTTGGATATTAGGAAGAATTTCTTTACAGAGAGGGTTGTGAAGCTT
>NW_010414118.1:387-8647 GCF_000710305.1 Buceros rhinoceros silvestris
AGGGAGGTGGTGGAGTCCCCATCCCTGGAAGTGTTTAAAAGCCGTGTAGATGTGGTGCTGAGGGACATGGTTTAGGGACCTGACAGTGCAGGGTGAATTGTTCTACTCGATGATCTTAAAGGTCTCTTCCAACTAGATGATTCTGTGTTGTAGGAAGCTTTTTGTTTTTTTAAACATAACGAAAGAAAACTGAGCACACTGGGGAAGTTAGGGGAAGCTTAGAGGTGTTTTCAAACACCGCATCTGCACTACAATCTTTGCATGAATTTATAGCAAAACATGAAAATGAGGACAGCCTATCAGAGTAATAGAGAAAATGGATGTAGGATGGAAAAGGGGAGGTAAAGGAATACCTAAAAAGTTAAGTCAGTTAAAAATTGTACACTAATTCTGGAGATTATCCACATAATAAGCACACATGGAATGCAGTGACTTGTACTGCAGTCATCTCATACTGTCCACAAAGATCAACATGAAAGAAATGGATCCAACAGAATGATCATATCACTGGTAACATAAAACATAAGCAGTAACTTTGTCTATATTAGAGGACATGATTTAGCAACATCAGGCATGAAAAACAAATGAATATCAGTCCTAAAATGTTGAAGACTCATGCACAATGTCTTAATCCTATGTTACTTAAGGTTAAATTTCAGTGAACTGTCAAGACTGCACTGTCTGATCGTAAGAGAAACCAAGTGATCACCACTGCACTGCTGTGCAGTTTATACAAGCGTCACACCCAAATCTTAGACAGGCTTATTTCACTAGAGCAACAACAACCCTCTTCAGACAGCTTATTCAGTGCCTCCTTGGAGGAAATGGTCAAGTTGGAAACTGCTGTAAATATAACAGTACAGGAAAAGGTGATAAAGTGAGGGAAGGAATAAAAACATACATCAGGATGCTCTGATTTCTGTTACATTTTTTCCAGAGCTATTACCAGCATTAGATCTCCAGTGGCATCTTATGATATATCTTAGAAGAAACCCTCCTGCACTCTGTGGCTCTGGTACTGTCATGACAGCCTGTCACCAAAATGCTGAGGGATGGTTTTCTTTCAGCCAGCCTTCATGGTTCAACTTTCCTATGCTGTTCTACATTGTCACCAGAGGTGCTGGGATCTGAATCCCTGCACTCATCCAGTTTGAAACGGGCATTGACAAATAATTTCCATTGAGAGTTACAAACCCTTTCATACCTATATTTATCCTCCTTGTTACAATGTTTTGATAGACCATCTAATCTTTAAGCAGCTGGAATAGCCATGATTTTTCCAACTCAGCTGAATAGCACTTACTTGCTCCAATGAGCAATGTGGCAGAGCAGCTTCCTGCACGTGCCTTTTGTTGCTTCATGTGTGACTGATGCTGTCAGGCAGAGGAATGTTCCTCTTGTATTTCAAGGAGAATTAAAGGGTTTTTACAGAGGATTTCAGTTAACCTCCCACACTAAGCTTCAAATTCTGAAATAAGCTCAACTTCCACAAATCAAGAGGAATCCAGATAGGGAACTCATTAAATAAGCAGAGTCTTCACCTGAGGTGGCTTAATGTGTTTGGGACTTCATATACGTGTGTGTGTGTGTAAACAAATTCTATCACCTACTGCAAATTAACTGTCACAATAACATGTTGGGTTCTTCTATGAGGAGCTAGCTAGACATATGAGTACACTGATGCATACTGCATACTGCATTTTGCAATTCTTTATGAATTATTAGCCTAGTACTCTATGAGAAATTTGTCGTCCTCTCTTAGAAAAACATTATAAGATGTTACATGTAATAACATATTATGGTAAAAATCCCAGGCTGACTACTTTTCAAGAACAATTTTCTTCTCCAATACACAAACTGAATTTTATAAATGTGGCCATTTTCCTTTAAAATACAAAAGCCCTGCTTTTTTCCAAAACTATGTACTCTAAGTCACCCAGAGCTTAATGCCAGAATTATTCCAGCAGGGTCCTGTCATTAGCTAACATTATTTAATTATTTCCTGTTGGTTCTGGCTTGTCTTTAGTGCAGTAAAAAAATTGCTTCCATTCAGGAAGTCTCTTTCACTTGTTTTGATGTGATTGTTTGGTTTAAAAATTATTAAAGATGAAGGATTAAAAGTGCAGGGATAAGATACTCAAGGCCAGATTCTGACCTTTTTACTCACAGGAGTGAGTCAATGAAAGTAGCTAACACAGGCAAAGCAGATGTTAAAACAGGACCTGGAGTCCAGCGTTCATCAGAAATCCTAGGACAGCATCCAGCACTCTGTCTACATTGGAACTTACTTAAATTTCACCTTCCAACATATCTATAACGTGGTTTTAGCCTACTGAGGCAGAAGGTCTATAAATGTAAATAGATAAAGCAATTCATTTTGTCATATTTGAAATGCTTATTTGCAACAAGGCTCCAACTACTAAATCTTCATCTGATGCTGTGGATTTCTCTTTCTCCTTTTGAGCCCTAATAGTGTCTCAAGGACTTCAAACTTTCCTGAGAACTTAATCCCTAGAAAGCTTTCTGTGTCAAGGTCTGTGTGAAATGTCTTGCTCTAGATCCTTTGGCTCACATGCTACTGCTTCTGCTCACATGCTTGTGTTATGTCCAACAAAGTGATGTTCGGTGGATGTCAATACAGGCAAAAATTGCTAAGTAGTCAGCAAGTGGGAAACAGTCCCTTTTAAATACAGAATATAGCTCAAGAATTGTATTGTATCTAGTCTCTTATATCTTTCAAACTTCCCAGGCCCAGTATGAAACCTTTCTGTTCAGAGCTCGCAGAGGCTTCATTAAAGAATCACAAGGCTCTTCTAAAAGCAGAAATGCAATTCTAAGTCAAACAATCAGAGGTGGTCACCTTGTTTGGACTCCCCTCGCACATAATATATACTTTTATACATATTGGGTACACTGTCTCCTTAGAGAAAGAGAAGATCATTTTGAGGCTTCTGTTAAAAGAGGACTGCAAACACCTTCCCATGTTTACCAAAATGTTTGGAGGCTTTCCACTGTGGGTGGCAGCTCAATTGTGCTAGTTAGCAAGTCTTTTCCAGAACTTGGCACCAAGTTACTAACCAGTTACTAACATGCAGTGGCATAGAAGAAACACCAGTTAAATGTCATTCAGAAGCACTGTAAATACTGCACGACATTGTTTGTAAACAAGCCTCAGCAGGTAGAAAGTATGGACTGGAGAAGTCATTCTGGTGGAATTCGTCACCAGTGACAAGACCTGGGGAGAAATAATGTGAGTTTCTGAGGGTTTCTTTCTCAGCCTGCAACTCCTGTCCAGGTCACCAGAACTAAATGTTTATCCTCATTTGTCCTCTGTGCTCTCTTCACTTTCCCTCACTGATTTTATTTTCTACCTTCCTCCAGTTTCAGCCTTTTTGTCCCCTTTCACCACCACAAGACCACCCTACCACCAGAGCTCCCTCTGCTCTTGTTCCCCTGTCATGCCTCTTGTAGGAGTCCAAGCTGGACTTTGTCTCATCTGGCCTCTGATGAAAGATAGGGGTCTGATCTAAACTAGTCATCCATGCACCCTCTAAAAGCAATGGAGAGGAAGGCATTCCCAGAGCATGGGACAGTCCATCCTAAGAGATGGATCCATCTAAACTCTGAGATTAAAAGCAAATCCTATCTCCAGTGATTATGGTTCTACCACCTCCCACTCCACTACCTCCTAGCCCACTGCTACAAAACAACCAAGACAGGCATTGAGAGAGGCTTCCCTGGAACCAGTCTGTTGGACCTCTTTATCTAGCCACTAATTTTCATAAACTTCCAGGGACTCTAGTTCCCTTGACAGATTTGTTCAGAATTTCTTTCCAGTGAGAGTGAGGATAATGGGTCTGATGGGAAGAAGGATGTGGAGAAAGACAAGCAATATAGTTGCCTTCAGGCAACCCAGACAACTGTTTTATTAAATTTTTCTAAGCTACTCCTTACTTTAGGCTGTGCTCATTGATACTTCTTCATCCATACATATAATTCTATATTTTATGTCTTCATCATCTCATGTATCAGCATTGCATGTATTATTTTGCCTTTTTTTTTTTTTTACCTTGCAAGTCTCTCCTTTTTTTGGTAGACATCACAAGCTCTAATGCAAAGAAACAGTTTCCTTAACACTTAGAATATGATTAATGTGCTCTTAACAGCCATTCTCCCACACTCCCTTCTCCAATCCATGAAACATAGCCTGCCTGAAGTCTCATAGCCCTTCACCATACACTACTAATCCTTTCACATCTGTGCTTCAAATGCTGATGCATGTAGAGCCAATGATACCTAATCCATTCAGCCTACTTTCCAAGGGGCACTTCCATCCTGCATCTTTGCACTGAATGCTTCAAAACCTTTCCATTACACTCAGTTCTGTGGAGGCTGCAATTTCCCATGCAAGTGGAAGTGCTCTTACTGTGTCCAGTTTTGGGTGCCAGGAGGGGGCAATCCAAATGATTAGGTGTCCAAAAAACATGACCTATGAGGAAAAATGTATTAGTTGCTCAGTCTGAGAGAAGGCTGAGGAATGACAGAATGCAATTTATGTCAGATTAGTAAAAAAGGACTGCTGCAATCGCTCTCCACATCTACTGTGGAGACAGCAAGATGTAACAGCCTTCAATTTCAGCAGGGAGCATGCAGGAAAATCGGAACAGATTGCCTGTGAGGGCTGTGAAGACGCCATCACTGAAGGTGTATAAAATCAGAAGTCTGACAGAAGCAAAGCAGGTCTATTTGATTCTGTGTCAGAGGATTCGCTAAGTGCTCTCTTCATGTCTCTTCTGCTTCATTACTCCATGACTCAAAGATAAACACCTGTTAAGTAACTTCATTGTGTTTCTTCAAATATCTCTATACAAATCTCACTCATCATATAATTCAGAAGGAAGCACCAGTGCTTATCATAAATTGTGCTCTCTTCTACCTCTTCAGGCATATTAACCCACACTGTTTGGATCACCTTTCTCTTATCAGCTTACTGACTGTACTGAACACATTGATAAACACAGAATCCCCAGGCCTACTATGTACAGTACCAATGACATTCAAGACAGACAGCCATCAGTGTGACAGTAGTTCACGTTGAAGCCAGTCACATATTCCTCCCAAAAGAGGACACAAAGTATGTGGAAGGAGGAAGTCAGTTCCAAACCACTTCCCAAATGCACTCAGAAGTGCCTGCTGTCCTGCAGGCAAGCCTAGCTTATGGCAACAAATGTATTCTTTGTATTTTTTTTCATAGTCTCTTAACTATTCATTAGGTGAAAGAAAATTTTATTGTCTAACATGTCACCTGAGTTCAAATTTTGTGGCTAAGCTATTTGTTCTATGAGCCATTGGGGGGAAATGACCTTTCTCCCCCTAATTTTAGTTAGCAGAGCAATAGCAGCAATAGCAGTGCCATAGCAGTGAGGGTCTTCTGTGCCCTCAAGCATGTCCATTATTACCAGCTACTGTCATCTGGCTGATGCAAACTATTACATCTCCCTAGAACTTCTGCCTATTCTTAAAATGTTTCTGTTTTTCAAGCCTACAACCAAAATGCTGCACCAAAAATGGAGTTGAGAAGAAAAATGCTGTAATTCACTAAAAGGTTTCTACCACTGAGAATAGCACACAGGCTTTTTGGGACATTTTTCATATTGATATAGACACAAAAAACCCTGAACCACTCACAAATAATGATCTTAACTGACATTTTTTTTCAACACTAAAAGCTCCAGATCTCCAACCTTGGGTTTGGGAACAGCCAAGGCTTTTTTGCTTGGCAAAGCTCTGCTGAAGGCTGTCTGGTAGAATACAGTAAATTAAAACTTCCCACAATTGCCTTGAATGTCAGAGGGTTTCTGTAGAAACCAAGCTGCTCACTGGTGGTGGGGAGGTGGTCAGGAGTCTCCAGTACTGCCTCTCTCTCCAGCACTGCCTCTCTTTCCAGCAGAAGCTCTCTGATCACAGCCTCAGTATGGGGCTTATCTTGATCTTCCTCCTCATCTGGCTGAGCCAGGTCCACTTGTCTAATCCAATCTTTTTCTACAGATAATATCCAGCCTTCTGGTGTTACTACTGTTTCTTCTACCCCATCCCTCCTTTTGTCATAATGAGATGATCTGGAAGAAGAGTGGCTTGGTCTGCCAACCAGCAATACTTACCAGAATGCAATGTGGTTTATCTTCTCTCCATACTATTTACCAGAGAGAGCTTTCCTTGTTTCCTTGTTTATTTTTCGTGTCTGTTTGTCATCTCTGACACAGAACCTTGGATGAGTGAAAACTGTAAATGCTGAAGTGACATTTTTACAGGACAGATAAAATCATCAGTTTAGATTCATCTTTGTGAAAATTAGATCAGAAAGAGAGCTGTTCTGGCACTAATGCACTTGGTACTACTGGGCTACATGAAACAGTTTGTACAAACGCTGGTAATCCCGCCCCTAGTGCCGTTAGTGGTGGATTACCTTCCATACTTCTTTTGTTATGGTTTATGAAAACATTATACATATCTGTGCTTAAGTGAAAGGGGTTTTTTTGTCACTCATTTTGCTTCTTAAAAACTTGTGTTTAAGTTACATCATTAATGTCATTAAAAAAGGGAGATGGTCACCTGAAGGAAAGCTGCAATAGAGTAATTTTGGTCCTGAACTGCAGCATATCTGGGCACAATTACACACTTGGCCACATATGGGCACTGATTCTCTGCCTGAGATCCCAGCTATCCCGGAGGACCCAGCCAGAACTGGCTGCACAGCACTGATTGATTCGCTCCATGGAACTTACCCTTCTCCACATCAAAAGATCCACAGGAACTAGCACGGAAGATGAGTACCTCCTTGCAAAGCACCAACATCAGAAAACTGAACTGAGTGGAATAGCCACTCATTTGCCTTATCCATTTACTGCTGAGAATTCTTAACAATTTATTCTATTTTGTGTAATCTGAGGTTTAATAGTAAAGAACTACTTAAAATTTTTATGTTGAAAAAAATATGAGCATCTATGGCATCTGATGCTAGTTGAATGTTTGTGTTCAGAGGCTGAAATACCAGAATTCTAACGTGGACGATCCCTTTGCAAAGAAAAGGCAGGTTTCAGGTAATAAGCTTTTCTTACTCTTCTTCTAATGTCTGCTTAATAATAAATGGTAACACTTTTGCCTAAACTGGAGACACAGAAAGAACAAAAGCTAAATTCATCTCATGCCTGATGAATGTATATGGAAGTTTTGAAGCCTAAATAATGTCTTTTGTTTGACCTATTTTTGATTGCAGAAGGTGACAACAACAATGGAGACAGAATATACTGACTGAGCAGGCTGAACTAAAAGGTTTCTAATGCATGTACAGAAATAGCCTTTATATATGTAAATAGCACCTACCTACATACATAAAGCTTTATTCAGGTTTCCCACATCATTGTTGACTTCACTGAAGGTGAAACTCCTAAAAATAACTTTGCAAAAGTGTTCTCCTTAGAGGAACGTAAACAATACTATGACTGACTGTTCTTTTATGGGCAGTGGTAGGGGGGTGCGCTTGTACAAGCGTAAAAGAAACTGATGTGGCTTTTGAAGCTATTGACTCTAAAGGAGCTAAACCAAATAATTAATTTATGAAAAGGTTATCTCAAGGAAAATAAAACCTAATAAACTGTTATTTAACCCTTAGAATACTGGAGCTTTCCAGTCTACTGGTAAAATCAGTGCTTTGGAAAATATGTGTTGACATCTACACTACAAACTTACTCTCCAAAGGGTTAGTTTAATTAAAAAAACTTTAAGCAAAAATGTCAGCTTTAATGACTGCAGCATTAAAAAACTGGTTCTCCTTGCAGGGAGCCTTAAATTTCATGTCAAGAAGACATCTGTAATTTATAATTGCTTGAAAAAGTCAATGAACCTCCTCTACAGTGCTGTAAACTCATTTCTTTTATCTTTTACTCCGATATCCTGCACTTTCAGCTTCACAGCTATTTACTTTTAATATATACGGAAAGAACCAAGTCTAAAAATGACAAAGATAGACCTTGGCAAAGTAACAGTGACATTTGGTGCTTGCTCTTTTGCTACCATCTGATACATTTTAAAGGCACAAAAAACTCTCAAGATGGAAAACCTCAGTAGGAAATGATGTCTTCCAGCCAACAAAATCACAGAATCACTCAGAATCACAGAATCATCTGGTTGGAAGAGACTTTTAAGATCATGGAGTCCAACCATTGAGTCCCTCAGCTGCTCCTCAAAAGACTTGGTCTCC
>NW_010414119.1:0-2788 GCF_000710305.1 Buceros rhinoceros silvestris
GCTGGACTCCGACGGCGATGGGCGAGCTCCGCCCGCCCGGCGAGCCGCAGCCCGGCGCTGCGGGGAACAAAGCTCCTCGGTCCCGTCCGGAGGGCTCGCAGCTCCCGGCGCTCCGGGCAGCCAGAGCCTTTGCAGAAGGCTGCTTTGCAGAGCCTTTGCTCTGGGCTACTATAATAAAAATGAAGTATTTTTATTATTTACTCTGCCCGCTGAAACAAACGTTTGTACCCGTAAAATCAAGGACGTACGAGAAGTGCGTGTGGTGCTGGCGAGCTCAGCATCCCTCCCTTGCCCTCCCCTCCCCGCATAGGCGCACACTTCGCGTTGCTTACGCTAAAATATAAAATACTGCGAGGAGCAGCTGACGCCAGCAGAAGGTATGCGGAGGAAGAGCAGCTCTGACGCTGGACCCAGCGGGAAGGGTGCTCAGGGAGCATCCCGACCTGCCAGCGCGCCAGCAAAGTTACCTTGTGCGCAACAAAGCTTGGAGAAAACCCCTGAAACAGAGACCAGCGCTTACGAGGGGTGGTCACGGGTGAATTCCTTCGTGGCGAAAACGATTCTGGGTTAACATCTGACTCTTAATGATGAGTAATTTCCCCCCCAATTCCCAAACAGAAATGCTTTGATGGGTGGGTTGAAGAACACCCAACAGCTCGACTGCGGTTGCGGTCATCCTTGCTCCCACTTAACTGTTCTCAAGGTGTTTCTGTGAAAGAGAAAATCGACTTCTTGGGTGTATCGTTTCAAATTGATTAGGGATGGGGGTTTCCCCCCACGAGACGCAGTAAAAATAGATATAGTGTTGTCTGGTGTGACGAGAAAAGTGGTTTCTGTGAAAGAGAAAATCGACTTCTTGGGTGTATCGTTTCAAATTGATTAGGGATGGGGGTTTCCCCCCACGAGACGCAGTAAAAATAGATATAGTGTTGTCTGGTGTGACGAGAACAAGGAAGACACGATTAAAATGCGTTTGTGTGCTTTATACGCAGTGAACTGGTCTTGCTGTGTATAGGTATGTGGATATATAGAAAAAATATTGTGTATATATCTATAAATATATAAATTATAGATGGCAGGTAAGGGGAAAAAAAAAAAAGGAGATGAATCACCCAGCACAGTAATAGGAGGGGGTTAGAGATGGAAGGTTCCTCTCCATTTCTCTCTTGCTTTGGGTGCAGTAGTACGTGTTTCTCACATGTTCCCTTTAATTACCAGCACGAAAGTTCTTGCTGGGTTCGGTGGAGTAATGAGTCAGAGGGACACGGCAGCCCGCTGCCGCCCCAGTGACAGCTAGCCGGCGCTCTGGCTGCTCCCCGTCCCTTTAAAACCTGAAACCCAGGCTAATGATTTATCAAACTCCTATTATCAAGAAAATGTCAAACGAAGGGCACCTTGCTACGCACTGACGCAAACCCAGTCTTTCCCAAGGAAGTATAGAAGCTTTGCTCTTGGCTGGGCAAAATCCAGTCTGTCAACCACCGGTGCTGCTCTTTTTACCTCCACCGAGCCCAGCTGGGGCCATTTGAGACATGGTAAGAGTCTGATTTTTGTTTTTTTTCCTTCTATATTGAAAAGGGCTGAAGGGAGGGTTTGTTGTTAAATTCGGGGTTGGACCCCTCAGGCTGTCGGTGCCTTCCTCGAGGTGTCTCTGTCCGCGGAGCCGCCGGTACCCTAAAGTGCGCTCGGATGCTGCCCGAACCCCGCGGATCTTGCCGCTGGGAGATGGGATTAAGACGACGAGAAAACTTGCAACGGAAACAGTGACGGGTAGTTTTGTGAAAGCTTTTTCTAGTAAGAAAAAACCTTTTTGAAGCTGATATTACACTGATACTAGGTGGGTAAAGTGATAAAAGGTAAGGTTGATCTGCAGGGTGTTAGCGGTATGAACAGACGATGCATTTAAAATTATAATTTTAAACCGGAGGGGGTGTGGGACTGCCGTTAGTGAACTGTGTAGTAAATAGGGAATGCTTGTAAAGGTCGAAAACAGAGCGGGGGAAAAAAGGGATAGTGAAAGCCAGCTGTTATTGGCGTGGATTCCGTTGCGGGTGTGTGGTTACTTCTGCGTTTCAGTGGCGGGTTTTGAAGGGTGGCAGCCAGCTCAAAAATGCTCACCAGCACTATTTCGCTTGGATTTTGGTTTTGGGTTTTTTTTTTTAACATCTCCGTTTGCCCATAGGGCAGCTTCTCTATTGCCTGTATATATATATATATATGTAAAGCTGATGTGCATTGTTGAATGACAGAAAGGAAATGGGGCGTAAAATTAAAGAATCTTTCTACACTGGTGATGGGGAAGGGAGCATCCTACGGGCGTGATGTGAAACCTAACGAGATTTGGCAGCACAGCGCTGTAGAAACCCTTATTTCAACAGGGATTGCGGGTTTGCGGGCTTTTCGGTTGGTTGGTTTGAATTTTTGGTGTGCAGTGTTGTTTTCTCCCCCAAAATACTAACATCGAGTGAGGGGGCCAGCAGGCGAGCTGGGGCACCTGGAAATTCCGCAGCTTTGGCATCCAGGTTTTCTAGCCCGCGAGGGGAGAAATCCGTAGAATCTCTGGGTAAAATATGTGACGCTGTCGTTCTAGGATTACGCCGGTCAAAGGGATATGAGCAAGCAGGTGGTGAACAGTCCCGAAACCGTTGCTCCTGGAGCCAGGGAAGGTGCGGGAGTTGTAAGAGCCAACCCCGAACACGAGCCTCAGGATGCCCCACCGCAAGCCCCCGCCGCCACGGCCAGGCTTCCCCCGTCCCTCTCTAACGACAGCCAACCCCTTGCCTTCCAA
>NW_010414119.1:2805-3601 GCF_000710305.1 Buceros rhinoceros silvestris
CCAGAAACGGAGCCCAGGGATCCCCCCCCGCAAGCCCCCGCCGCCACGGCCAGGCTTCCCCGGTCCCTCTCTAACGACAGCAAACCCCTTGCCTCCGAAGAAGCCAAACCAAATGATTTCGAGAGGACCAAAGTGGGGATCTGCAAGCTCAGCAGCACCCCGGTGCAGGCCAACTCCACCCTCCGGAGGGAGTCTGCGGAGACCTTTCCCTGCAAGCATCCCCCCGGCGCCGGGGCCGCCGGGCAAGCTGCCATCCCCCACTGCAAGATCCCCGCCTTGCAAAGCACCGACGGGGCCGCTAACGTGGCCCCGGGGAAGAGCACGCTGGAGCAGAACGACGCCAAAGGCGCCTGGCTGACCTTGAGCCAGAGCACCGTGGTGCTGGGCTCGGACGGCAACACCTCCGTGCTTCCCGGCAGAGTGGAGGGGGTAAGTCGGCTCCTCACAGGGCTTCTCCCCGCCGCCTTCAGCTCGCCACTCAGCGCTGATGCGGGTCTGAAGCTCTAAAATCGGATCCAAACAGCCGGGGATGGGGCTGGGACGCGGGGAGGGTGACGCAGGGGTCTGGGCCAGGCGTTGTGCTGCTGCTCAGGGTTGTTGGTGTCGTGCGGGTGGGAACGACAGTCAATAGCTGCCGGCTCATCCCAGCGCCTGCCAGCGTCACCCGGTCCCGGCCTGCGGTACGCGTGTGCGCACGGCGGTGACACCTCCTTGTCCCCAAGGCCAAGTGCTCTCCCCGCAGCAGCAGACGCGAAAGCAAGCCCTGTTCTCCCCCTGCTCGAGTCCCTGACCCCTG
>NW_010414119.1:3616-3973 GCF_000710305.1 Buceros rhinoceros silvestris
GCACCCCCGCCAGCAGCAGACGCGAAAGCCAGCCCTGTTCTCCCCCTGCTCGAGTCCCTGACCCCTGAATGTTCTGGAGCTTGTAACCAAAACCGGGGCGAAATCAGCCATCCCACGGCCAGGACACCAAGCCCTGCCCGTCCCCGGCCCTGCGCCCCGGTGCCCTCTTTGTCTCCGCTTGTCTGGCTTTACCCTGAAAGGAGGGGAGCGGCGCGGGTTCATTCTCTAAAAGCAGGATTGGTTTTTTTTTTACTTCGCTTGCGTGTGCCAGGGGAAAGGGCCGGGCCCCTGCGGGCTCTGCTGGGGGTCGGCGGTCCGTCCTCACCCGTCCGAGGGCACCGGGGACTCGGCTCCCCG
>NW_010414120.1:0-261 GCF_000710305.1 Buceros rhinoceros silvestris
CCTTCCCGCCGCTCGTGGGGAAACCTCCCCGGCGCTGGGCAGCACCGCCTGCTCCCTGTCCACTGGCATTTCCCGCCCTGGGCAAGCGCCGCCTGCCCGGCACCGACCCGCACGTGGGGAAGGCCACGCTCCTCACGCGTCGAGGCCTCGTGGGAGGCCGGGGATGTGCTTCTCCCAGGTAAGCTGTTTACACCACACGGGTGACAGCACACGCTGTAATTATGGCGGCACCGGGTGGGGCTGCCCCGCCCCCCCCGCGCA
>NW_010414120.1:505-15870 GCF_000710305.1 Buceros rhinoceros silvestris
CCCGCTGTCTCACAGGCAGGCATGGGTGCCTGTCTGGAATCCAGTTCCCCGTGGAATCGCTTGGTGGGTGCACCCAGCCACCCCACAAACTCCCTCACCTCCACCCCGGAGCAAGCAAGGACTCCACCTGGGCAGACTTCCCCCACATAAACGCATCTTTCCTGTCTTGTTTTAAATTCTTTTTAAATTGAAGTGGTTTAGTATTTGCCCCGTTGTCTCGGGGCATTGTTGATTTTATTTTTATTCCTAAATTTATTTATGTCATGGCTCTGCCTGAATGTGTAGCAGAAGGCTTTGGAAGTTTCCGTGGTGATTAATGAGGGAAAAGCCTTTTTGGAAGTCAGCATGCCAGTCTAGGTAGGTGGGCAGGGCAAGTGAACGCTCACATACTCAGAAGTATCAGGAGTAGATTCACGCTTGCTCATCGTTTGAGGACAAGCACTGTCATCCATCCTAAACGTGATAATTTTAAGAAGATTTGTAGCTACTCATCGTCTTTACTGCTTTTCTACGGTGAACTTGCCACCGGCTGTGGCTTGACTACTAAATTGCCTCTTGGATTCCAAATCTTAACAAATCTGCTATAGAGTTTATTTTCCTTATTTAAGATGAGCTTTATCTCTTAAACAACAACTTGAGGAGCCAGTCCTTTTCCTCCCTGCCAAGTCTGCGTTGCTCTCCGTCTCCCAGCCTTTAGGAGTTGTAGCAGATCGACACCTGTTTACCCTGAGGCTTCCCTTGACTGCAGTTCGCTGCCTGCCTGACGCTACCGATGTCCCCGGCAGCAGGAGCTTTGAACCCCGCAGTCCAACCTGCTGCGCTCCCACCTTAGGATGTGAGTGCATAGTGCTGGAGGAGGGTGAGGGACAAGTTTTGTCAAGTCTTGTTCAAATATCTTTAAGGCCTTTTAAAAGGTTATCGCAGGCGGGAAGCAGGGATTCATAGGCTGGCACTCTGTGATAAATCTGGTAACATTACTTTCTGGAGGCTATGAGCACCTTTTAATAACTGAATTAATATTTGCAGCTAAGAACACCATCAGCAAGCCTGCAAATAAGTACACATGAGAAACAAGTACCAGATTTCACTCTGTTGCTGTGCTGATCTTTTTCCCACCTGACTCAAACATTTGCTGGGACTTGTACGCCTGTAACACCCACTGATCTTAGCAGAACTTACACAGTGAATTGAGCTCGTCACAGGTTCAGTCTGTTGTAAAAACAACCCCTGATCTTTTTTGTTTGTTTGGGTTTTGGGGCTTTTTTTGTTGATATCAGAAATGGGATCTGCCTTGTTATCAGAACTAAGAAGAGTAGGAATTTAGAATTAAGGAAAATGGCACCAGCCAGCATGCTCCCTTTGCTCTGAGAGTCGCGTATCTCTGCTCTGGCCTGTAGACGGAGGCTTGTTGTACCACCACACATAAGCACCATGAAGAGCACCGACGGTTGCTACCAAGGTTCAGAATAGCTGTCGGGCTGTGGTCCTTCCCCAGAGTGCAGATTGCACAGGGGCTGGTTCCTGCTGTAGCTGGATGAAATCCAAAGCAATGTATGCAGAGACAAGTGGCCAAGGCTTACTCTGTTCTGTACAGCTCCTTATGCTGTGCTTCTTGGCACCGTATCAGAGTGTTTTTCCATACTCCTCCGCTCTGCACTCCAGCAGGTTCTGTTTAGGTTTTTCTGTGTGTATACATACAGGGGTGTGTGTATATGTATACATATTTCTTGTTTGTATACATACCTGTGTGTGTGTATGTAAATGCTGGGGGGGGGGATTGTTAGAGAATGTGAGACTTCAGGGAAATGTGTTGTTTTGGTTTTTTTTTTCTGGCATACATGATGCTTAGCTTTGGGGGCACTGAATTGTGTCGTCCTGCAGTGTTGTTGGAAAGGTCGTTTTTATAAATCAGAGAAGCTGAAGACCTAAATTCAGCTCATATAGCACGTAACAGATGAATCATGTTATCCTTTTATTTCCATTTCTCTTCCTGTAAGGCGTGGGTGATGACCTTTAGCTATCTATACCCTGAATGTTGAAATCTGTCGATACGGAAACTCTCTGAGGTCTAATTGTTTTTGTAGTTATGTAAGTTCTGTTCCTCAACACGTGGCTTGCATTTTGAAGATGTTTTCATCAGGCACTGCCTCATGTTACTGGTGGGTGGGCCCTAGAGCACATTTAATCAGCAGAGCCTGTACAGGCAGCAGTGCTGCTGAGGTTCAGTCTAGCTGTTCGGAGCGAGTCAGCAGCTGCCACACCATGACTGTCACAACCTGGAAGGTTGCTCCAGTCTCTTACGTTGGCTAACATCAGTAAAACATGTTCTTTTGTCTTGTGATGAACGAACTGGATCAGTATTTGCAGTTTGTGGGTCTTATTCCTGCCTGTGCTACAGACTTGCTGGATAAATTGTTTAATCCCACTGTGCCTCACTACTCCTCTGTGAGACATTGATAAGGACATTTTCACGCTGTTGCCTTACTTTGTGTGGTTTTATATCTGGGCAACAACTTTTTGCTTTACTGTGTTGGAATACAATGTCCTAGTACAGTTACATTTCCTCTTAAGAGGAAAGTTACTGGTCAATAACTTGGTAAAATTAAAGAATATTAGCAGAGAAAAGGGGTGAAAGCGAAGGAGAAATCGTTTTGAGAGTGAAGATTATAAAGTTAGACATGAGAGTCAGGGAAGAAGAAACTTGAGGGTTTTCCACTGATCTTAGACAACATTTTGGAAACAACTTACTCCAATGTACTTAAGAAAAGCAAGTAATTACAAACGCCGTTAGCACTGATCTGAGGCTGTAACCGCAAGTTTAAGAGCACTTTCCTAGGGTTGCTGTCTTTGGAGCTTTCACCTTCAGGCTACTCAGGTCTCTTGTTGCTCACCCTCCACACAGATCTGGTGACTATTAACATTTGGTTTCATTTGACAGAGGATGTTGACATGATTTAAAGCCCCAGCATCTGCAGTGGAGGAAACAGAGGGACAAAAGCAGAGGATTCAGTGTGGAAAGTGGATGTACATGGAAGGATGCATACGGCATTCTTCATAGTGCTGATGAAATAAGAAAATGGGATCAAGTCTTCATCTGTCTGTTCCTGCCCTTTTATGTACAGAGAAGGAGGAACATAGCACATGGCTTTGGTGTTTGAAGCACAGCTGGGTGTGGTGCAGATTCTTGTTTCTTGCTTGGAGGTTGAGTCTGAAATGCTACCTGGAGATCTGCGGGCCTCGAAAGTGGCCAGAGTGTAGAAAGCCACTGTATTTGCATGTTGTGTTCGGTTGCGGTAGTGCATTACCCCCCCGGAGCAGTGTGATTCCAGAAACCGTTATGCCCATCACCTTTACAAGTTCAGAACCAGTGGGATATTCTAGTTTTTGCATTCCGGAAGGCTTTAAGGTATACAGCCTAATGTTGTCGTTCGGAACATGAAAAAGAATGGTGGATTACAATTATATTAAGGGGTTTTATTGGTCGATGGCCTTGGTTATAGACTGAACCACTTTATCTGGACCTGAAATAAGGAATTTGCCCAGGAAGTGCTATGAAATTCCACAGGCGGTAACAACAGTGTCCTCAGATGGGGCTTTTGCATGGAGCATTCCGTAGAATTTATAATTTAAGGAGTAGAATGTACGTGGAGAATCAAAGCCTTGGACAAATGTATTTAGGGACCATTAAGGTTTTGGTCTTACTTGTAGGGCTGCATAAATGTTCAAGATTTCCTTGTTGTATGCAGATTTTAAGATTTGAAAGCTGTTCTCAAACCACTTTTAGATGACTTTGAAAGTGTCTAGATTTCAGAGATTCATGCTGCAAAATAACTTCATGGCACACTAATAACTTGGCAGCAGATGGGAGTGGGAGAAAAGAGTTTCGAGTCGTGGTTCTGAACTGAGCAAAGTATTTTCCGATTGCGACTTGGAGTGAGGTTGAACGCTCTAACCATCAGTCTGTGGTTCTTACTGACTGCCTTTGTCTCTCTCTCCGACCTGGGACATGATGAATCTTTCCACATAATAGTTTTGTCGGAGCCAATGAATGTTGTGGTTTGAAAACGGCATTTTCCGTTTTTAAAATGTTTTGCTGAAGAGGTCTTGACCAGCCCTACCCCTGAGATATCTGGCAATTTTGAGAGCAAAACCAAGCTGAAAATGTAAGAACAATTTAAGTTGTGGTTCATTGCTATGTCTGCCTTTAGTTCTACCTGAAGGGGAAATACTAGTTGTGAAAATTCAGTTACATATCTGTGGAGCAAACTATGTTTTCACTGGCATAAGGTCAGCCCTGCGACACCACGGAGAATAACTGTTTGCCGAGCAGTGTGAAACTGATTTTTCACTGATGCTCTGTACTGTAGCTCCCCCTTGGATTGAAAGAAAAGCTTTTCCCAGAATTTAGAAAGGACATGGTGCTAATCCCCAGTTTTTTGTGCCTCTGCCAAAACAGGAGATTTAACATAATCTGACACAAGTTGCCCATGATACTGGTGTGTGGACATTAATTAGCAACTGAGAATTCAAGGGTTGTGTTGACACAGCTGCCTGAAGAAGTTCACAGTAGTCTGTTTGTTTCCTGATTTTCATAGATGCCCTGGTTGTAGAATTATGTAGTTTTTAGGGATTATCTCGCCTGCTAATTGAGATTTTAAGGTACATCCAGTTGGGAAACAACACTATCATATATCATGGATGTGATTCTTGATTGGTGTGGAGGAATCAGCTTTGTTAAAAAAACCAAGAAAACAAACCCCCAAAACAACAGCAAGTAAAAAGGTGTGATATTCCTCCCTCGAATCAATGATGTAGCAAGAGCAACATCTTAGAGGGGTAGAGGGATGTGAGGTCGTTTAAATGCAGGAGAGCTATTCAGAGACAGGGTGAAAGGTAAAGATCTCAGAAGAAGATAGTTGGCTTAGCCTGCTCTGCTGAAGGGAGCTGCCACAGCTTGTCATGCTGAACTCATCAACAAGAGGGCAGGCAGTCGGGGTGTAGCTGAACAGCTGCTTCTACTATAGGTGTACATTTCTTCAGTTCTTTTTTGTGTTACTTGTTTTCTGGAGGTGATAGAGCCTGCTCACAGTTTCTCATGTCTTGTTTTCCAAGAAAGGACAGGAAAAGCATGAAAAAAGCTGGTTTTAATGTTTGTAACTCAGTCTGGTTTTTACTATAATGTGGAAGAACAGAGGCACGTCCATGTCGTGCCCTTTTTCTCAATTTCATCTGCGGTCTTTTGTAAGTTGAGTATTTAAAAGCAACTGATCTTCTATTTTAAATTGGGTTTGAGCTTAGGTTCGAGACGAAGGAGTTCTCGCCTTGTCCCAGCTAGTGTGTCCTTCACTTGCACATTCACACTTGCTGTGGCATCAGCTATTCCAAAAATGTGCCACTGCGCAGGAAGTGAAAATCAATTATGCCAAGAAAGGAGCATGTACATACATTAGCAATGTGGTCCCAGGGGAAGAAAGATCTGCATGTCTGCTGATGTCAATCTTCTTGATACAGTATTTTTGTAAATGCACGTGGGTTGCTATTCCTTTCAACCAGCTCAACAAAAAAAGTTCGTTTTTGGTGTTGAAAGCTTCAGGGCATCACAATTAGGAGATCAGAATTGCCAGTCTGAATAGTCAACTTTCCGTTTGCTTTAGCAGCAACTCTGACAATAACATCGTGAGCATTCCACAGGTACTTTGGAAGATTCAGTAAGGCCAGTGATGGGATCAAATTTTTTTTTTTTCTTTCTGTCCTGTTTTCAGTCTCTTTGGTTTTACAAGTTTTATTTCACAGCTGATGGTGAGGAATGCTAGGCTGGTGAACTCACCTGGAGCTGTACTCATACACAGACACATTTCTGTTAGAGATGTGATGTGTCTGTTATACGTGAATTACTGTAAGTAATGCAGTTCCTTTACATGTTTATTGCTTGGATTCTTTTGCTGACTCAGCCTAGAAGTTCAGCAGCAATTATGAGGGAAGTTTTAGAGTGGGATAAAATCTACTCTAGTTCACAGGGCAGTTAACATCTGTTGGTTTAATTCTAATAAATTTATTTGGAACAGAATCAAGGTATGGTAGTCTTAATAATATTTTGAGCAAAAGATATGGAGAAATATTGAGAAAATAAGGTTAAATATGGTTTAATTTTAGGAAGAATTTGTGACTAAATTAAGTATTCAAATGAATTTATTTTTAAGAAAGCATTTTGATGAATAGCAAGACCTTGTGAACAGGTGCATGAGCCCCAGCCTACTTAGAACTGTGTGTGTAGATGAGACTAGCAACTACAGCGTGTTTCAGCATGGTTGCGCTGCTTGGAAGGACTCGCGCTCTCCTATCATGAACATAGTGAATAAGCAAGTGTGTATTGAGTTGATGCTGAGCAGTACAGCATATAGGACATTGTCTCATATGTATATTTATGCTGTTATGTATCCTAGGTCACAGCCTCAGACTGTCCAGATGTAAACTACTGAATGTGTAACACTAAAATATGATGACCCCACGTGTTCAGATTTGCACTGGGTTAAGATGAGGACTAATCTGCAGCTGAACAACCCCCCTGCTATGTATGCATAGATGTTGAAAGTAAGAGGAAAAAAATACTCAGCAAGCTACCTGTGTGCTAGTGAATTTAACAGCGACATACCCTTCTCAAGCATCTTGACAGAAAGCAAAGAATTAAATGACTGAGCTAACGGTGGTCCAACCCTTTATGACAACATCTGTATAAGAAAATAAACCTAAGTGAACTACAAATAAAGAAGACATAGTGTCTTCCTGGAGCTTTTATTTTCCATGTGCTCTGTATTGGTCAAGTCACAACTCCAGTAGCTGATGAGGAAAAAGCAACGTGTGCCTGGAACCTGTTTGGCTTTGCCTTTTAGGACTGACCCTCATCTGAAAGCCAGAGGTATCACAGGAAACCAAGTCTCAATACTTCCCATTTGAAATTTTTTTTTTGATCACTTATTTATTTTGATGTCAGTAGTATAACAGTTACTCAATTTGTTACCCTTTTCTCTGCCCTTTTCAAGTTCATTGCACCGATATTGAAGATCGTTTAGGGAGGTTGTTTTTTTTATTGTACTTGAATGTTACGATCTATATTCTTCGCCGCCTTCTCATAAGAAAAACACAGTGAGTTCAAGAGCCCTGGGTGTTTTGATGCCTCTAGGTTTAAACCTTACCGCTTCAGTGGCATAAAACAGATGCCATGTCATCTAGCGACTGCGAAGGGGATTCCCCAGACACGAATGTGGGAGACTTAAAGCTGGTGTTGTTTCCCCAGGGGATGCTTGTTCCTCCTGATGCTCACGTGTGTTCCCCATTAGATTAGGGTCTTGGGTCTGCACAAGCTGTGCATACGGTGGGCAGAGCCTGTTTTGCTCTTAGCTCGAGTTTGGAGACTTCTTTAAATGTATCTGTGTTGGCTTTTGTGGTGTAAATTGTTATTTTCGTTTGAGCGGGCATGCCAAAGCTCCCTAAAATAAATAGTCTTGTTGGTGAGAGGCTTCTGGAGCTGGAGCACAGAAGTCTGTAATCTGTAAATTCACAGAGTGCTCCTGTGGTTGACTCTCTCTATCCTGTATTTCCTGCTTTCCTAAGTACCTTTTTTTTGCCAAGCTAGACACGATAGAAATGGGTCTAGGTTGTAGGTATATGTGAGGAGAGAAGCTATGGAGATGTATAGGCTGAGTTTGTGAAACAGAAAGCCGTCTGTGAGAAATGGCTGCAATGAAAATAAATGTAATGAAGGATTACAATGTGATAGTCAGAGGAGCATCCTCCGCTTGTTCAGGAAAATATTGTCGCCTCTGTTATTTGATTTTCTCTTTGTAAACTTTTGAAACAAACTGGCATCCCTCTACGTGCAAAATGTTATGTAAATCTCATGCTCATATGTATACACACAGAGATATTACCTAATAATTACAACATGGAACAAAAAAAGAAAATCAATTACTTTGGACAGCAAGAGTGAAAGCAATATTTATTTTTTTTTTATTTCCACATCCCTCTCTAGTGCTCGTCTGCATCCTGCACTGATACACAGCTCCCTGTTGTCTGAGTGAGGTTTGAGCTGGTGGTTCAGAAGTAGAAGCTTTCCATCTACTGGCAGATCTACTGGGCAGTCTGTCCATAATGCTCTTTCCTTTCCTAGTTAGTGGGAGTTTTGATCAGGTAGCACTCTTGCATTTCTGTGAGATCTTTATGCAGGAAAATAACTTCCAAGTGCCTTGCCTGGAAATGCAGCCGTTGACTAGTAATGACTTAACAGTATGGCAATGCTGATTGACAGCTGATTGAGAATGGTCGTGGAAAATGGAGTTCTGCTCCTTGTGTAGGAGACTAATTCCTTACAAGCATTTTGTAATTTCTTCTTTTCTCATTAGCAGCTCCCATAGAACTTGTGCATGGCAAAGATGAGCTAGAATTCCTAAATTTAAGGGACGTCCCACTGGGAGTTAGTTGTGCTATCGCTTTAACTAAAAGGAAACCAGGCAGCCTAATCCTGAGGTAAAAAATGCAGCTTGGTTCACAGGAGGTGTTGCAAATTCATAAGTTACTTAAATAACTCTATTTTCAAATTAATTAATGAAGTCTAGCCTAATTTTTTCCAGTGAGATTAAAAAATGCTTTATTGTGTGTGGTTTCAACATAAATGTTTTATGGACATACATTCATCAGGAAATTTCTGTACCTAACTGGAGACACTAATCCTAATGTTTTACCTTGTTCCAAGAATGATTTTGTGCATGATATTAAACACTGGACACAAAAGTCTCCTGTGATTACACACCAGTCCGTGTAGCATCGCTGGGGTATGTAGGATGAGAAACTTCTTGTAATATCCTACTTTGCGCAAGACTGGTCCAGAAAAGGGGAAAAAAATCACATTGTTCCTGCTTCGTTGTTTCCTACCAGAACTGCCATTTCCCTGGCATAAAAACAGGGTGATGCAGGAGAACTTTGGGACTACAGAGGCACTCAAGTGTTGGCATTTTAAATGTCCCTGCTGTAAGCTGAGAACGACCCTGCTGTACGCCCTTGGCAGATGAAGCCAAATGCCTCCCCCCTCACACCTACGTCTGCTGCAGTACAGAAGGGTTTGTTCAAGTGGAGCAGTTCGTTCTGGGAAACAGAACTGTAATTTTAAAACAAAAGATGAAAGGCAGTGTGTATGCTACTGCTTTTTATTGGTAGTTACTTCCTAAAGCTAATGAAAGGCTAGAATTGCCCTGGCATTGCGTGATGAAGAGGGCAATTCGTAACAGCTAGTACATGAATTGACTGCTGTAACAGATGTTCTGTGAATTTGTGGAAGCGTGTGCTTTGTTGTTTTGTAGTTCCCAGTGAGTCTATTGAGTGATACAACTTTTTGTTGTTCCTAAAGCTTGTTTACTGCTACTAAAAACCTAGAGGATATTGGATTGTTTTATGTAGGCGCTTCATTGTTAGGGTTTGCAAAATACTAGCTGAAGTTGGTGAAGGAAGGCACCATGGGATCTCAACACGGGCATCTGTAAATAACAGTACAGGAAGCTTCATGCCCAAACTGTGAAGAGGCGCCTCTGGCCTGTGGTCAGTTACCCCCATCAGAGCTGTCAATAACAAGGCGCTGAGCCTAAGTGCTGACCACTGACCAACTGGAAAGGCTGGCTTCAGGTTGCCCAAAGAGCTATGCAGATAAAAGTTGGGTAATGGAGAACAGGCCTCTGATAACAGAGTGCAAAACCCAAAGTAGCAGCCACATGGATCACCTCTTCTTACAATCTGCACTATTGTGATCATCTTCTGAGCTCCCATCTTTTTCTCAAAATCCACTAAGTACTATTACAGGAATATAGGGCAGTGGTGGAGCACCCCCGGACATCTTTATCTGGAACATAACCTAGACATCCAAGCAAGAATAGTTTATCCAACCAGAAACATTGCTACCTGGCAGTTGTTTATTCCTTAATTAAAAGGCTAGATTTTCAGGAAATTAGTAAGCTTTCTGAAATGAGTGGAAATGGACTGCTTTGAGGATCTGGGCTAGCGTGCTGACCTGTGCGTTGGCTAATGAACCTTCTAAGCTGCATCTTTTGACATGGAAGCAGCTTGTAGGCTACTATGGTAAATGACAAAGGTTTTGACGAGGTTATTTCTTCTAAAAAGCCTCATTAAAAAGTTAGAGGAAGTTTCACAAAAAATTTCAGCTTCTAGTATTATCCTGAAAACATCAGAATTGCATCCGAAAGCAATTTATAATCTGTCACAACACCCTGTTTTGACATATGCTCTGTTAATTGAGCATCTGAGGATGTGCAATTTCATCATGACTGTTTAAGGAAGCAGAGTTTGCTTACCTTTCTCATGTATTCGCAGTTAAGCTAAACTTTCATCTTTGTTCTGCTCAGCATTGCTGTTTCTACTAAAGCCTAATACATTATTCATAACTGCTTCTAATTTTGGCCTAATTTTGAACTGGGGATAATTGGAATGTCTCCAATTGTCTTATGTTCACACATCAAAGAGCATCAAGTCAGCAGTCAGCATTGTTCTGGTGGTGTGTGTATGAGTGTTTTAAAGAGGGAGGAAATACTGTTTTGCTAGCGATTTTGGGACATTCCCCATTCTTCTTTCAAAAATAAATCACAGAATCACAGACTGGTAGAGCTGGAAAGGACCTCTAGAGATCATCTAGTCCGACCCTGCTGCTACAGCAGGGTCCCCCAGAGCAGTTGCCCAGGATGGCATCCAGGCAGGAGATTCCACGACCTATCTGGGCAGCCTGGGCCAGGGCTCCCTCATCCTTACAGCAAAGAAGTTTCTCCTTATGTTGAGACATAACTTCCTGGGTTCCAGTTTGTGCTTGTTGCCCCTTGTCCTATAACTGGACACCACTGAGAAGAGACTGCCACGTCCAGTGCAGATCCAGGTCTTAGTGCAAAACTCATTGGAGGCAACAGAACTCATTTAAGTGACTTCAGGAGGTTTTAGATAAAGCCCCAAGTAAAGGTTGATTTTTTTTTTTTTTTTTTTTTCAGTGTTACCTAATTACTACCTTCCCTTTGCTGCAAGACCATTACATGGAAATCTTCAGCACTTGCAGGTATCCTTTACTTGCTTTCCTTCTACTCATACCCGTTTCCTCCTTTCCCCCTCCAAACTCAACCCGAATTCAGGTGAAGCTGGTAAGGAGTGCAGTGAGAATCAAGGCGCTCGATGTTCAGAAGTGGTATTTGCTGGGTGGTTTTATTGGACACTGCTTGGAAGAGTGCAGCAAGCCAGGTCCTGCCTTTCTGAATTAGCCTTTGATGCAGAGCAAGTGTATGGCTTGAAATGATGCCTGTTTCCTAAGAAACCAAGAATGCAGAACAGGAGATGCGCTGAGTATCAGGCTGCGATGAGAGTGGGGTTTAGGTGGGGGTAAGGAGGTAAGCAGCTGGAGCTGCTTTGCATTCCAGCTTGAATCTCATCCCCTCAGATGGAGGAAACTCGCAGAGGCTCGAGTACGTCTTGTGCTTAATTCCCATTTGAAATTTTGCAAATGTCCCATAATTAACTAGAGCTGTTTAAACCTTCATGCAGCCTCACCAGCGTTATGGTGCCTTTTTCTCCGTGCAAGCTAGAGGCAGTTCCAGCCAGCCTCTCACTAGCCCCCACTTACAGACGCTGCAGCGTACGAGGGGATGAACGTGGTTCTGGGGGATTAACATGTCAGGCACTACAGGGCTTTACTGTGTAATTTGCAGTAAGCTGTACTGCTTTGTTCTGCTGTCACAAGTACGGTTTTCATTACTGAGCTAAATGGCCTCATCTTTTTTGTTACTGTTCTTCCTTATAATCCCTTCTACATTGTGATGATACACTTGACTTTCAGACTGCGTGTATTTTGTGTTTTAAATACAGGCATAAGTTCTCATTGACATGCCTAGCAAAAGCAAAAAACGAAAGATTTTGCTAATGTTTTTGCTAAGTCTGGATATACTGTCTCTGTCAAAGTGACTATTCTACACACCTAGGAGCTCCACCAAATTGAGATCTCAGCACACCAGATGGGACAGCTCTGAAGCTACAGCCCAAGTCAGTACGCTCAGGTAGCGCTTAGATTGATCCTGAAGTTGCCTCTTCAGTTTCCTGCCAAAATCTGTGTCAGTTTAGGAGATAACCAAAGTTATTACAGACTGTAAGTGGACAAAATCTAGCAGCTTGAACCGGATTCGGGTAACCATAGACACTAGCAACTTTAGTACCTGCGATGGGAAACCTAGTCCCTTGCTTTGTAGATAGATCACAGTTCTTGTCTGCACCTTTCGATGTTTCTTTTCATATTGTTGATGAATAAATAAATAGTACGTGATGTTGATTAAAGAAAAATAAAATCCTTCTTTGGGAGGAAGGATTTATGCTGTGCCTGCTGGACAGTCAGGCAGTTTACTTAAAAGTCACCTACTTGTTTTTCAAAAGTAGTTATTAGGTGGGTGTGTTTATTCTTTTAGTGCTTTGGTTTCATATTTTGACCAAAATTAGTTCCTCTGCAATTGATTTTTGGATTAATGAAGTAGTTAAAAAGGAAAAGGAAAGGAGTTTAACGAGTCCGTTATGCTCAGATGCTCCCAAGTACAGTTCTGGAGGTGATAGCTCTAATTTTTCTGTGGTATTGTTTGCATTTGTGTAAATTGGGTGTCATCCAGGGTTTTATCAGTCTTTGAATTGTATCAGGCTTTGGGCTATATCCCAACCACACATACGTCTGTGTGGCCAGAGAGCTCCAGGAGTTAATAGTCAGGGTTTTACTGGAAAGCCTTGTCTGAGAGGACGCTGTAAGTTAGTGCACTACATGTGCTAGCCAGGGAACTTACAGGTACATTTATGCCTGATCTCTTGAATGCAGATAAAATTGTACCCTCGGTTGGGTGTGTGAACTCTGGCCTGAGATGTGGTCTGGCACATCACAGGAGGTTAAAATAATGTGGAGTCTGCCTTTGAGGAACAGGATAGCCATGCCCAGAAGTTACAGCTGTGTATTGGTCCAAACACTGCACAGCTGAAGCTTTCTTGCTTCAACAGATTTGGCTACATGTGAGTGAGTTTAAAGCATTTTCTGTAGCTTCCTTGCTTTTGAAAGATTTAAGTACTAATACGACTACTAATAGTATTCTGTCTTTTAAAACCATCACCCAGGTCTTTAAAATTTTGTATTTTAAAATTCATGTTAGGAAGGAAGGGCACTTACACTGCTGCTGTAATAATTATAATGGTATTTCACATTATTTGTTATTTGAGCTTTCTCTTTATGCTTAAATATCTTAAAATTCAGTAAAGCCACTTAACACCAAAATTATTTGAACAGTTTAGATTCTGTCCCTTTAAAGTACAGGGCAAGGCTTGGACACGCTGTTCTTGTGTTGCCCTTTACCTGCAGGCATGTACCTATCACGGGCATTTGCAATATGTGTGGATTCTTTTAAGTGTGTTTTTCATAGGTTGGTTTGGTTTTGTTTTTTAATATGAAAAGGTAACCCGTAACTCAAACAGCTATCTGGCAATACAGTCCTCAGGACTGAGCTAGCTACCTAATCTGCTCATATTTCTCATTGCTTCGAGAAGTGTTCCTGTATAGTTACGGCAAATGCCCCAGCATCATCTTTCAGACCCTTTTAGTGATGTCTGTGTTCAGCTGCAAAGGACTAACGGAGCACCCAGTCTGATGAGAGGTTGTGGCTGTGTTCTATTTAGAACAGCAAGCTGCATGTTCCCTATAGCAGCAGTGAAGGTGGTTGGGATTTTATTTAGTGTATTTTTAGCATTATTCAGACACAACTGATATCCACCAGAAAAAATATGAAAATCAGCAATTTTTTTTAGTTCCATGCTAGCAGAATAAATAATTTTGTAAGAGTATGAGAAAGTAGGAGTATAAAGGTGGATTGAAGATCCAGAGGAGTGTTTTTTCTTGACATGTTGGTGAACATGAAGGGAAAGAAAAGATGTGCCCAGGAAAGGCACCTCTTGCCTTGTAAGATTTTAGCCTTTCTCCAAAGGCCTGTCCTGCAAATCCCTTGTAGCCTCATGTTCATCTACCAGCGTTTTTTGCTATCGGTCTTATTTTTCCCCTCCTCCAGCCATCATCCCCCTTCCCCCAACTTCCTATTAGAAGGAAAAGCTACCAAGAGCTCTTAAGAAACAGGCTCAAGCTTTCAATCAAGGAGAGAGCTGAATAGCCTTGGACTAGGAGTGTGTTCAGCAGATCTGGAGTCAGGGCCCCTTCATTAATGAGAGAGGAATCTGTTCACCTTCTGAAACCTTTCAGCGCTCCCTGAAGCTGTTGAAGCCACACAACTTGCATTTCTCAAAAATTTCCCCACTGCGGCCACAGTTCCACTTCTCTTTCTGCCCTTCATCTCTCAAACCAAATATGCAAAGGTAATTCCGCTGTTCTTGCACAAGTACATCCTGAGCTTCCAGCCCTTTAATTGCTCATTAGGAGCTGCCATTTCAAATTACTCCCCTCCTTTCCCTGGGCCCCAAACCCTTGGTTTCAGTAAAACAAAATGAGTTGGGCTTAGCATTACATGCAAGGAAAACTAACATTTGCCTCAGGTTTGCCAGGCATGTGCGCAGTGCAGGGCCAAACATTAGGTTTGATTCTTGGGTTCAGTGGTTTCCACTCACTGTTTTTTTTTTTTTTTTTTTTTTCTCAAACCTATTTTTTTAGTTCGCACGACCGTGCATGGCCAAACATTAGGTTTGATTTTTGGGTTCAGTGGTTTCCCCTCACTTTTTTTTTTTTTTTTTTTTTTCCTCAAACCTATTGTTTCAGTTCGCACGAATTGAGTTTTGTGTCTATAGGGGTTAGAACAAACCCTGGAAATTGAAATGCAAAGCCCCACCAGCGCAGCTGCAGTCTTCTCTTTTGATCCAAACTGTGTTAAAAATGCTGAAACCATCCTGAGTCCCTGCATCTTAGCTCAGGTTTGGTGAACACCTCTTTAATCTAGTGTGATAGATGCTCAGTTTGGGAGATTCCATTAGCGTTTTTGTTTCCCCCCCCGATCTGTAGCATAATACCTGTCCCACCACATCAGGAATTGTGTATCTTCACTCCATGCATAGTCAGAAATAGAAAGGCATTCTTTGTCATTATTTAAAAAATTAGTTTTTTTCCTATGTCTGTATCTGTGCTGTGCCTGCAGTGTTGAAGGAATAGTTACTGTCCATGGGAGATTAGATCAGTGAGGAAAGACATCATACGTGACTTCTGTCAGAGGAGTCCCAAGCTTGCACAGAATGAGCACCCAGCTGTTATTCTGTGGGTGGTCTCATGTGTAATAACCCTTTGATCTGGAGACCAGAGTTCTGGTGGCATTCCT
>NW_010414120.1:15987-21401 GCF_000710305.1 Buceros rhinoceros silvestris
CTCATACATAAATATAAATGACGTTGGTTGTGGCACGTAAGAGGGATGATGCTTTGTGTGTGGGAATGTGGATTGAAAAGGGGTGGGAATTGGTAAGAAATGTGTGCTTTATAGATTCAATATCGCTGACATTGGTTTAGGTTTTGATAGTGCTTTCAACATCAGGGAGTTTTGCTTCTCATTATGATATGTAAGTGGTTATGGTCAAAATTCAGACTGAATTGGCCAAATTCAGACTTCTGTTGGCCTTTAGATCTACTCCAAGAGTTCTCTTTTTCTATTGATGTGTAACTGATAGTGAAAAATTATCTATTAAATTCCCTGGTGAGAAAAAGTCATAACAGGTGAGAAAGAAAGAGGAAATAAATTTTGGATTGTTAAGCTCTGTTTGTTATTTGTGTTGATGGTACATGCACCTGAACGATATAGTGACTAATTGGAACTGAAAATCTGAGTGAAAAGTACCTAGAATTCTGGAATTCAAAAAAAAGAGATCACTTGTCAAATGGAGCCCTGTGCAATAAAGATTTCCATGGGAGAAAAGCACGACTAGGGAAAGCACAACTGGAGTACTGTGGATGTGATGTTAGTTGCTGTGGGTGCTGATTGCTTGCTAATTTAAATAAATATTGTGGGTGCTCAAAACCAGGATATGAAGTGCTGGCAGCATCTTTCTCCGCCTGACAATCATGTAGAAGAATACTTTGTGGTTGGAATTACAGATGCAGATGTGAGATTATTGGCACAAGCAACTGCGTTTCCTTGTTCTCCCCTCCCAGTTATTTGTTTTTGTGCCTAAAGTAACTTAGTTGAGGGTTAAAAATAATTGGATCAGAATACAGGGATGAAGGTATGCAAGTGGAGATCAGTGGTACTGTAGCAGTTAGTGCAGGTGCAGGTTGGTGTAGTGTGAAGCACATTGCTGCAGCAAGCAACTAAAATCTGCTGAACAGAGGCCAGCTTGCTGTGGCTCAGTTGCTGGCTCCCAAACAACCAGTCGGTTGTTCCTGGAGTCAGTGGTGAGTATCCTGAAGGGCACATATTTGTGCTCCTGCCTGTGCCTACTCCTCCAGCTGCTCGGCGGCAGTGCCTGCTGGCACGCTCTGTAGCAGCCCACGCAGTGGGCTCCAGGCTTGTTCTCATGCTAGCGAGTATTTTGCTCCTTGCCGTGGTATCAAACCAGGGAAGGGAGCCGCTGCCTGTCAGGACTGCGCTCAGGCTGTGGCCTCCAACTGCTCCTGAAACCCATCTCCCAGGGTGGCTGTATGCTCCCCGCTCGACTTCCCCACCAAGCCTCGCCCCCCAACGCTCTGCAGCTGGCTGCTCAGTCTCACCATCCTACTCCTCCTCTCATTCCTTGGCGCTAGCGTTGCTTCGCAGTGCAGCTAACTCTCCCTTGTACTGCAAACCTGGGGTGACTGCTCTAAACACACCTATCGCTGACCAATTCACGTGCTAAACGTGCACCGCAGGAGTGCCTTGAGGCCCCATCGCGCGGCTGCGCTGAAACCAGGCGGCAAGGAGACAGCCGGGCTGCAGTCCCCATCCGCTCTGCTGCACATGGGGAAACTGAGGAGGGCAGCAGTGGAAGTAGCTGGCCTGAGTTACACACTAGGTGAATCGTGGAGCTGGAAGGAGAGCCTGGATGGCCTGGACCATCCACCAGTTGCCTCATTCTTCCTCCCAAGCCCTAGGTGTCATTGGAACATTCAACTGCCATTTTGCAGCCTTGCTCAGCTTCCCCACTCTGGGAGCACAGGGACTGTTCGAGCTCCTGTGGTGCAGGGACCTGCTTTTTTTGGGGATTTTCCAGTCAGGCTCACCATGAAGAACAGCACTCCTAGGCATGGCCAAAGCTCCTTGCAGTGATGAATTCTGCACTGAGCCCGCAGCAAATGGCATGAGAACATTGCAAGGACTGCTCAGTCGTCAACGGTTCCCTGCAGCTGTGCCCAGAAGAAGTTTATTTAAAACTCATGTTCCTATTTCAGTTTTCTAAGAAAGGAGCATTCAGGCTTTTTTTGAATTCTGCCCAATAGAAACTAAATTAAAAATCTGGCTATCATGTCTCTTCTATATTATTATTTTAGAATCAATTAAAAGCTTGTTTACTGTTACGTGGGCTGCTCTGGATTTTCAGATAGGCAAGGAATGTGATCCTTTGGATTATTTAAGGCTGTGTTGGAACAGTTACCTGTTTACTTTTCTATTGCTGCTGAATTCTGCAAAAGCATAAGGGAGGTAAAAAGGGCCTGTGTTTATTCACGCAAACACCTCTGCGAGCCCCACCGTTGCCACACAGGAAGGTCTGTCCTCAAACCAGTTTAAAATTTGGGGCTGTGAGCCTTTGTCTTCTGTTTTGTTACTGCTGTAGTTAAGGAGTCAAGGGTCAGGGCATTAATCAGAGACTGTGCAGTGCAGAAGAGAGTTGCTAAACTTGTGCTGAAAGAGGAGCTGGCTGTCATGGGAACGGAGTGGGACAGTCAGCCTGTGGGGAGAGCCTGGCAGAGGGCACCTCTGCCTGGGCACTGCCTTGGTGCTTGCTTACTGACAGCCCTGCGTGTGTGTGCTCTGAGTTTAGTTCTGGCCTTTATGGACTCTCCTGTATCCTGTAACGGGTCAGTAGCCTGCTGGGGTCTGTCCTCTAAAACTGAAGGTCAGTCATCAAATGCATGATTATCGTTGCTTGGTCTGAATGGTGAGAACGTACCAAGTAGTCAGGGTGAACTCGGTGAGCCCGAAGGTTCCTGAGTGCTAGCTTTGCCCAGCAGCAACTGAAGGGCTAAATCCTCCTGCACGCAATCAGCTGACATGTTTTCTTCAGCGCTAACAATCCTTAAACCAAAGGAGCTCTTCGCAATGCCTCCAGCCTGTGCTGTGCGGTTCTGAGCCCCGGTACTGGGAGGTGCTGAGCAGCTGTAATGCCCCTCAGCTTGTTGTGGTTGATTACAAGAGAGGTCTGCTCCACGCACATTCCCCCTTTCTTTCCTGCACTCAGCCTGATTTCTTTATTTACTTATCTCTTGTTTAATTTGTGATCCAAACAGGAAGATGCTGCCTTTTTATAGAGCATCTAAGTTAAGAGATTATTTATTTCTTTAGAATATGCAAATCAAATTTTATGTTCTCATTCAAAGCAGGCTTTTTTTCGGGGGTGTCACCAGTCTACAGGGCAAGCTATTGCATTCAATGTAATTCCTGAAGCATGAATCACAAAGGTTATAGTTATGCAAGAGGTAAAGCTTTAGTTGCTTACAGTCCCTTCCTTAAGCTTCAGCTATTTATTTATTGTGCCATCCTCACTGCTCCTTCAAGACCTTCAGAAATTAAAAACATGAGGGGTTACCAGTTCCTTCTCTTGTTTAAGTGTGCAACCACTGTTTTCAGAGCTTTTTTCCTATGGCAAAAGCAAGGCCAAAAGCTGTGGCAGAAGGTAGCATAAAATACCGTGTCCAAACTTGATTCTGGTTATGATTTGAAGCATTCAGTACTGCCATCTGTTCTGTAGTCCCGGAATACATGCGAATGCCCCATAGCACATGTCAGAGAAACCGGGCAATTGCTCTTCTTGGTCCACGGCCTCTGCGGCTGTGGGCTCGGTGCAGAGGTAACTGGGGTCTGGTCGCACCCCTCCTCAGCTTGCTGTGTTCAGCTCCTGCTTTGCTGTCCTAAAACCTGTCCATCTCCCTTCTCTGCAAGTAGTGCAGACTTTCTGCTCTCATTTCAAATGATTGTCAAAGCTGGCAATAGATGCCACTCAGCATTACCTCTGCAGGCGTCATCAGCGTACGAGAGGAAGAATGCTGCCTAGAGTGCGTTGTGGCTATCCTAGTTTATTCTCAAAAATCCTGTTTAGCTAAAATGCTTGTGTATATTACTGAGAGATGTACAGGACCAGTTTTAGGATTCTAATTACTCAGTGTTGTGAGACAGCCTATTATTTGCATTAAAAAAGTAACGTTCATTTCCGTCATTGCTTGGTGGCAAAAACTGTAATGGGATGCCTGTTGCTGGTGATAAACATGCAGTCCCTGACAGCAAATGACATTTTGGTCTCTATTTTCCTAATTTCTTGCCCTTTGGTGGCTAAACTGTATTAGTATTGCTTTTGTGGGTTATTTTTATATCATTTTAAGACCTCTTTCTCACTTAAAAAAAAATTAATACTTTTATCAGGAAATCAGACTTCTCTTCAATCTGTTATTTTTCACTGTCAGTTTCCTAACTGATTTCCTTCCTCCAGGGACTTCAGTACATGAACTTCTAAATACAGAGATAGGCAGGTTTTCTGCTTCTTCTGTTTCTTTTCTTTTTAAGGGATTTTCTTATTTTTAGTGCCTGTGAGGCTGGAGGCCTGGAGATTTCAAGTGTCTTTCATCCTCCAAAATGTCAGCGAAGCAGTGGGTTCCTGTACACTTCTTTTTGCGTGCTCTACAGTACTCTTCAAACTTGTCTTGCAGTCTCTTTTTCCGCGAGTGAGAAGAGGGTGCAGGCAGGGGACACATTTATGCCTTGGGCCCTCTGGCTGAGGGAGTCACCAGGGAGAGGAAAGCACCCCGGCACACGCGAGCCGTGCGCAGTCCAAACCAATGGCATGGACGTGTGTCACCACCCTCTTTTTGAGGCCTCCTCCTGGAGTTTGCAAAGCAGCAAGCCCAGGCAGCTGGGAGCCAGCTTTAGGGTGTCTCAGCTTTCTGTTCTTGTAGTGGAAAGAGATGTTGGAAACCATGGAACAGAAGCAGCTACGTCCATTTCTGTCGCAGTCTGTGTGCTACATACTGCAGGAACACTCAGCCTTCAGCTGTTTTCTCCTCTCTAGGTTACAGGCTAGCAGGTGACAGAGCTGGAGATCTGTGTCTGCAGGTCTAGCGTCTCTCCATTTAGACCAGCAGATGATGGGGAGTGAAGGGAGGCAGCGAAAGGGAGTAATCCCATTGCTGGTAGCTGAACCCAGCAGTGGCCCTGAAGAGGCCAGCAGCTGGCGGGAGAGGAATGTAGTTGAGATTGCTACCAAAGGCAGCTGGGCCACATGACCAGCTCAGTATCGGGAAGGGAACAAGGCAGAGCGCAGGTACCTGCTGGGGGAGCAGCGGAGACGTGGACCAGCTGGGAAGGTAGTATGTGTAAGGAGGGGACGCAGAAGAGAGGGTGAACAGACAGGAATGAGGAGGTGGGACAAGGCCAAGCAGAGTATGCAATCATCGCTGACCTTAATGCATTGGAGTCATTTAAAACGTGTTCAGAGGATACTTTCTCCTTGGATGTGTACTGCATGTTACTTCCTTAGAGACAGTAGAGGTGGGTCCCACCTTAATATGAACAAAGAGTTACAAGAAAAGCTCTTAGATTTGTGTGATCTGTTCTGGACAAATGTAGAGGGCTGCGTTTAAAACAAAACCACCTGTGTGCCATGG
>NW_010414120.1:21535-22955 GCF_000710305.1 Buceros rhinoceros silvestris
TTTAATTGTGTGTTATGGCACTGAGGAACAGTCACATTATCCTTTCATTCTGTGCTGAGGATTTCATTATTTTATAACGTGTGAGGGGTGCAGCTGATGTGCCCCTTATATTTTAACACTATGAGCAAGGTCACGAGTGTAGTGTAATCAGAGACTAGTGTTTGAAGAAAGGATCTTCTAAACATTTTTCTTTGGGAGATGACTGTGGGAGTGACCCCAGCAGGGAAGAAGCTGAATTAGCCTGCTGTCAGTCAACAGCAGGAGGAGTGTCGTTTAGGAGGAGACAGAGAGGCTTGGTCGGTAGCTGATTGGAGGAGAGTACACTTGAAACCAATCCAAGTAGGGCACGTATAATAAACAAAGTACTAGAAGATTATAAAACTATGTGAGAAGAGAGAGCAGTGGCAGTGCACAGGCTGCACTTGTATTTCAGTAAAGGCTTTGTGTGCACACAAGCTGTTGTCATGTTGTCTGTCCCAACCGATCGCGGCAACTGGTGCCCACCACAACTGGTGACCCTAACGGTTGAGGAGAGACCCCCCAACAGATGACTTGTGCCCTTCCAAGGAAAAATCTTCTAATTCTGGTTGAAACCTCCCCCCAGATTTTCAGCCCTTAAAGTGTAAAAGATGGATCTGCTATTCTTGGGCACTCCCCAGACGACAGGTTTGTTCACATTCTCAAGGAACACACCATAGATTTTTGGATGTCAGAGCTGTTACTGAATCTTAATTGAAGTTGGCATAGTAATAACCTACAGGCAAGGTTCTGCAAAGCATGAAGATATATTGAGTTTCTTGGAGCTTGGAGTAATCTTTACAGCTATAGATAAATGAATCTCTTTCAATTAAAGTATCCTAGAGCATATTTAATGCAAGTTTAATTAAACTGAATGCATGATCAATTATTGTTCTCTCCCTGCTTCCCCTTCATTTTAAAGACTTTTTCAATGGAACAGTAATTACCCTGTCAAATCTTTCAGTAATACACAAAACATTTCTACTTAAAAAAAGAGCTAGGATTATGTTAAGAGAAACTGTGCTCCTTTTTTTCTGAAAAAGCATGACCAGTTAAGAACGGAATGAAAGAATTTCTTGGACATAATGTTGAGGCAAGTTTAGCAGTTGTGAAAAAGATCAAAGTAGCAACCTGGAATGTGTATTTTCATAAGTACATTTAGGTAGTAACATTTTAAGGGTTGTTTTTTTCCTCCTGATACAGTTTTTCTATTCCTGTGGAAATAAAACAAATACAGAATCTAGAAGCAATGCTCTGTTACACTGAACTGGAATGAAATACACAGTTTGTGTTTTGCTTCATGTTGCTTTATCCTTTGAAGCGTACAAGAAGCGAATTTGAAAGCTAATGCTTCATGAGAGCTCGTGGTTCCCAGGCTATCATAGTGTGTCTCATCTTGTTG